>NC_092711.1:53576001-53686001 GCF_047496885.1 Scyliorhinus torazame
GTCAGTCCTGGGAATGGTTAATGGGATCCATCCATCCATCCATCCATCCATCCATCCATCCATCCCTCCATCCCTCCATCCCTCCATCCCTCCATCCCTCCCTCCCTCCCCCCTCCCTCCCTCCATCCCTCCAACCCTCCATCCCTCCATCCATCCTCCATCCATCCATCCAGTCAGTCAGTCAGTCAGTCAGTCAGTCCTGGGAATGGTTGATGGGATCCATCCATCCATCCATCCAGTCAGTCAGTCAGTCCTGGAAATGGTTGATGGGATCCTTCCCTCCCTCCCTCCTTCCCTCCCTCCACCCCTCCACCCCTCCACTCCCCCCCCCACCCCAGCCCCCCATCCATCCATCCATCCATCCATCCATCCATCCAGTCAGTCAGTCAGTCAGTCCTGGGAATGGTTGACGTCACAGGGACCACTGTAAATAAAGTCATACTACGCAGGGACTACTGTAAATAATGATATGCTTTCCAGGGACCACTGTAAATAATGATATTCCAACCTGGGACCGTTGTAAATAATGACATACTCCACGCGGAACAATGTAAATAATGATATACTACCCAGCGACCGTTGTAAATATTGATGTACTACCCAGGGAGCACTGTAAATAATGGTATACTACATAGGAACCACTGTAAATAATGATATACTGTCAGGGACCACGCTAAATTATGATATATTGCCCAGGGACCTCTGTAAATAATGATATACTGCCCAGGGACAATATAAATAATGATATACTGCCCAGGGATGACTAAATTATGATGTACGGTCAAGGGGCCACTGCAAATATTGAAATAGTACCCATGGACCACAATAAAGAATGATGTACTGCACATGGACTGCTGAAAATAATGATATACTGCCCACGGGCCACTGCAAATAATGATATATTACACAGAGAACACTAGAAATAATGATATACTGCCCAGGGACCACTGTAAATAATGATATACTATCTAGGGACCGCGGTAACTAATGACATTCCACTCAGGGTCAGTTATAAATTAAGATAGACTACCCAGTGACCACAGTAACTAATGATAGACTACCCAGGGACCTCAGTAACTAATGATAAACTACCCAGGGACCACAGTAACTAATGATAGACTACCCAGGGACCACAGTAAATAATGACATTTCACACTGGGACCGTTGTAATCAATGCTGAACTACACAGGGACCACTGTAAATAATGATAGACTACCCAAGGGACCACAGTATCTAATGATATACAACACAGGGACCGCTGTAAATAATGAAGTTCAACCCGGGGACCGTTGTAAATAATTCTGTATGAGACAAGGATCACTGTAAATAATGAGATACTGCCCAGTGATCACTGTAAATAATGATATACTACCCAGGCAACACCGTAAATCATGCAATTCCACCCTGGGACCGTTGTACACAATGATGTACTACACAGGGACCACTGTAAATAATGATATACTAGATAGGGACCACTGTAAATAATTATATACTAGATAGGGATCACTGTAAATAACGATGCACAGCCCAGGGACCACTGCAAGTAATGATATAGTACCCAGTGTCCACTGTAAATAATCTTCTCCTACGCAGGGCACACTGTGAAAAAATTAAATACTCTCCAGGGACAACTGTAAATAATTATATACTACGCAGGGGCCACTGTAAATAATAATATTCTACCCAGGGACAATTGTAAATAATGAAATACTATCCAGGGACCACAGCAAATAATGAAATTACCCCCCCCCCCCCCGGGACCGCTGTAAATAATTCTGAACTGCACAGGGACCACTGTAAATAATGATAGACTACCCAAGGGACCACTGTAAAGCATGATATACTACATAGGGACCACTGTACATAATGATATACAACACAGACAACACTGTAAATAATATTATAGTGCCCTGGGACCACTGTAAGTAATGATGTACTGCCCAGAGACCACTGTAAATTGTGATATACTGTCAAGGGATCACTGCAAATATTGAAATCGTACCCTTGGTCCGTAATAAAGAATGATGTACTACACATGGACCGCTGAAAATAATGACATACTGCCCACGGTCCACTGCAAATAATGATGTACTACACATGGATCACTGTAAATAATTATCTCCTACGCAGGGACCACTGCAAATAATGATATACCACACAGAAAATACTTTAAATAATGATGTGCTATCTTGGGGCCGCGGTAAATAATGAAATTCCACTCAGGGACAGTTATAAATAAAGATGGACTACCCAGGGACCACAGTAAATAATGACATTTCACACTGGGACCATTGTAAATAATGCTGAACTACACAGGGACCACTGTAAATAATGATAGACTACCCAAGCGACCACAGTAAATAATGACATTTCACACTGGGACCGCTGTAAATAATGTTGAACTACACAGGGACCACTGTAAATAATGATAGACTACCCAGGGAAGACGGTAAATAATGATATACAACCCAGGGACCTCAGTAAATAATGAATGTCCACCCTGGGACGGTTGTAAATCAGGATGTACCACACAGGGACCACTGCAAATAACAAGGTACTACCCAGAGATCATTTTAAACAGTGATACTATCCAGGGACCACAGCAAATATTGAAATTGTACCCTGGGACCATTCTAAATAATGATGTACTACACAGGGACCACTGTAATTAATGACATACTGCCCAGGGACCACTGCAAATAATGATAAACTACCCAGGAACCATTGTAAATAATGACATACAATCCAGAGACCACTGAAAATAATGAAATTACACCTTGGGACTGTTGTAAATAATGACACACTACCCAGGGACCATTGTAAACAATGATATACTTCAAAGGGACCATTGTAAATAATGATCTACTACAAAGGGACAACTGTAAATAATGATATACTATCTAGAGGCCACTGTAAATGATGAAATTCCACTCTAGGATTGTTGTAAATAATGACGTAGTACACAGGGACCACTGTAATTAATGACATACTGCAAAGGGACCACTGGAAATAATGACATACTATCCAAGGACCTCTGTAAATAATTATATATTACCAAGGGACCACTGAAAATAATGACATTCCACACTGGGACCGTTGGAAAGAATGAGGTACTACACAGGGACCACTGTAAAAGACACACTGTAACATGCATACTGTAAAAGACTTACTGCCCAGGCACCACTGTAAAAAACACACTGTGAAAGACATACTGTAAAATACATACTGCCCAGGGACCACTGTAAATAATATTATATTACCTAGAGACCAGTGTAAATAATGATATACCACCCAGGGACCGTTATAAATAATGACGTACTACACTGGGACCACTGCACATAATGATATACTGCACAGAGATCACTGTGAATAATGATACACTAAACAGGTACCGCAGTAAATAATGATCTACCATCAAGGATCATGGTAAATAATGATATTCTGCCCAGGGATCACTGTAAGTGATTATATACTAGACAAGGACCCAATTAAATAATGATATACTATCTATGGCCACAGTAAATAATGATATACTATCCAGGGACCTCTGTAAACAATGAAATTCCACCCTAGGATAGTTGGAAATGATGATGTACTACACAGGAATCACTGTAAATTATGATACACAAACTACGGACCATATTAAAGAATAATCTACCGCCAAGGAACACGGTAAATAATGTCATTCTGCCAGGGATCACTGTAAATAATTACATACTACACAGGGACCAAGATAAATAATGATAAAATACCCAGGGACGATTGTAAATAAAGAAATTCCACCCTGGGACCGGTGTAAATAATGATCTACCACCCAGGGTCCACTGTAAATATTGATATAATATCCAGGCACAACTGTAAATAATGATGTTTCACCCTGGGACCGGAGTAAATAATGATGCACTACACAGAAACCACTGTAAATAATGACATACTGCCCAGAGACCACTGTAAGTACTGATATACTACCCAGGGACCACTGTAAATAATGAAATTGCACCCTGGGACCGTTGTAAATAATGATATACTGCCCAGGGCCACAGCCAATAATGATGTCCTACACAGGGACATCTGTAAGTAATGACGTACATACCAGTATCAACTGTCAATAATGATATGCTACCCAGGGACCACAGCAAATAATGATATACTACCCAGGAACAACTGTAAACTCTGATATACTACCCAGGGACCACTGTAAATAGTGATATACTACCCAGAAACCACTGTAAACAATGATATTCTAGCCAGCGAACACAGTAAATAATGATATACTACCCAGGGACCACTGTAAACAATAAAATACGCCCCATGGACCACAGTAAATGATGATGTACTATGAAGGGAACACAGTAAATAATGATGTACTGCCCTTGGACCAGTGTCAATAATGTTATACAACACAAGTAGAACTGTGAATAATGAAATTCCACCCTGGGACCGTTGTAAATAATGATGTACAACACAGGGACCACTGTTACTAATGACACATTATCCAGGGACCACTTTGACTAATGATATGCTGCCCAGGGACATTGTAAATTATGATATTCCACGCAGTGATCACTGTCAATAATAATATACTACCCAGGGACCACGTTAATAATGATATACTACACTGTGACCTCTGGAAATAATGATATACTACCAAGTGACCTCCTGAAATAACGATTTCCAAATCAGGAACCTCTGTAAATAATGATATACTACCCAGGGACCACTGTAAATAATGATACACTACCCAGGGATCACTGTAACTAATGAGATACTGCCCAGGGACCACTGTAAATAATGATATACTACCCAGGAACCACTGTAAATAATGATATACAACCCAGGGACCACTGTAAATAATGATTTACTGCCCAGGAACCACTGTAAATAATGATATACTACCCCGGGACCACTGTAAATAATGATATTCTACCAGGGGCAACCGAAAACAATGATATACTACACAGTGACCTCTGGAAATAATGATAAACTAGGCAGGAACCACTGTAATTAATGATATACTACCCAGGGACCACTGCAAATAATTATATTTTACCCAGGGACCACTGTTAAAAATGATATACTACCCAGTGTCCACTGTAAATAATCTTACACTACGCAGGGCACACTGTAAAAAAATTAAATACTCTCCAGGGACAACTGTAAATAATTATATACTACGCAGGGGCCACTGTAAATAATAATATTCTACCCAGGGACAATTGTAAATAATGAAATACTATCCAGGGACCACAGCAAATCATGAAATTCCCCCCAGGGACCGTTGTAAATAATGCTGAACTACACAGGGACCACTGCAAATAATGATAGACTACCCAAGGGACCACTGTAAAGCATGATATACTACATAGGGACCACTGTACATAATGATATACAACACAGACACCACTGTAAATAATATTATAGTGCCCTGGGAGCACTGTAAATAATGATATACAACCCAGGGACCACAGTAAATAATGACATTTCACACTGGGACCGTTGTAAATAATGCTGAACTACACAGGGACCGCTGTAAATAATGATAGACTACCCAAGGGACCACAGTAAATAATGACATTTCACACTGGGAGCGTTGTAAATG
The DNA here is from genome assembly GCF_047496885.1 of Scyliorhinus torazame. NCBI lineage: Eukaryota > Metazoa > Chordata > Chondrichthyes > Carcharhiniformes > Scyliorhinidae > Scyliorhinus > Scyliorhinus torazame. Next base: position 53,581,601 of record NC_092711.1, read on the forward strand.
ATGATGTACCACAGAGGGACACTCGAAATAATGACATACAAAAAGAAACACTGTAAATAATGATGTACCACACAGGGACCGCTGTAAAAAATGATATACTACACAGAAATCACTGTAAACAATGAAATACCATCCAGTGACCACTGGAAATATTGATATAGGACACAGGGACCACTGTAAATAATGACAATACTACCCAGGGAAGACGGTATTAATGAGATACTACCCAGGGACTTCAGTAAATAATGAAAGTCCACCCTGGGACGGTTGTAAATCATGATGTACCACACAGGGACCACTGCAAATAATAAGGTGCTACCCAGGGATCATTGTAAATAATGAAATACTATCCAGGGACCACAGCAAATAATAAAATTTCCCCCCAGGGACTGCTGTAAATAATGCTGAACTGCACAGGGACCACTGTAAATAATGATAGACTACCCAAGGGACCACAGTAAATAATGATATGCAACACAGACACCACGGTAAATAATATTATACTGCCCTGGGACCACTGTAAATAATGATACACTACTCAGGGACCTCTGTAAATAATGACATACTGCCCCGGGGCCAATGTAAGTAATGATGTACTGCCCAGAGACCACTGTAAATTGTGATACTGTCTCTGTCTGTGTCTCTGTCTGTGTCTGTGTCTCTGTCTGTGTCTCTGTCTGTGTCCCTGTCTGTGTCCCTGTATGTGTCCCTGTCTCTGTCCCTGTCTGTGTCTGTGTCTCTGTCTCTGTCTCTGTCTCTGTCCCTGTCTCTGTCTGTGTCTCTGTCTGTGTCCCTGTCTCTGTCCCTGTCTCTGTCTCTGTCCCTGTCGATGTCTGTGCCTGTGTCTCTGTCCCTGTCTCTGTCTGTGTCTCTGTCTCTGTCTCTGTCCCTGTCTCTGTCCCTGTCTGTGTCTCTGTCAGTGTCTCTGTCTCTGTCTGTGTCCCTGTCTGATTCTGTGTCTCTGTCTGTGTCTCTGTCTCTGTCTGTGTCCCTGTCTGTGTCTCTGACCCTGTCCCTGTCTGTGTCTCTGTCCCTGTCTGTGTCCCTGTCTGTGTCCCTGTCCGTGTCTGTGTCTCTGTCTGTGTCTCTGTCCCTGTCTGTGTCCCTGTCTCTGTCTGTGTCCCTGTCTGTGTCTCTGTCCCTGTCTGTGTCTGTGTCTCTGTCTCTGTCCCTGTCTCTCTCTGTGTCTCTGTCTCTGTCCCTGTCTCTGTCTGTGTCCCTGTCTGTGTCTCTGTCTGTGTCTCCGTATGTGTCCCTGTCTCTGTCTGTGTCTCTGTCTGTGTATCTGTCTCTGTGTCTGTCTGTGTCCCTGTCTCTGCCTGTCACTGTCTGTGTGTGTGTCTCTGTCTCTCTCTGTGTCTCTGTCTCTGTCTGTGTCCCTGTCTGTGTCCCTGTCTCTGTCTGTGTCTCTGCCTGTGTCCCTGTCTCTGTCTGTGTCCCTGTTTCTGTCTGTGTCTCTGTCTGTTTCTCTGTCTCTGTCTGTGTCCCTGTCTGTGTCTCTGTCTCTGTCTCTGTCCCTGTCTCTGTCTGTGTCTCTGTCTCTGTCTCTGTCTCTGTCCCTGTCTCTGTCTGTGTCCCTGTCTGTGTGTCTGTCTGTGTCTCTGTCTGTGTCCCTGTCTCTGTCTGTGTCCCTGTCTCTGTCTGAATCTCTGTCTGTGTCTCTGTCTCTGTCCCTGTCTCTGTCTCTGTCTGTGTCTGTGTCTGTGTCCCTGCCTCTGTCTGTGTCTCTGTCCCTGTCTCTGTCTGTGTCTGTGTCTCTGTCTCTGTCCCTGTCTCTGTCTGTGTCTCTGTCTGTGTCCCTGTCTCTGTCTCCGTCCCTGTCTCTGTCCCTGTCTCTGTCTCTGTCTCAGTCTGTGTCTCTGTCTGTGTCCCTGTCTCTGTCTCTGTCACTGTCTCTGTCTGTGTCTCTGTCTGTGTACCTGTCTCTGTCTGTGTCTCTGTCTGTGTCTCTGTCTCTGACTCTGCCCCTGTCTCTGTCTGTGTCTCTGTCTCTGTCTATGTCTGTGTCTGTGTCTCTGTCTCTGTCCCTGTCTCTGTCTGTGTCTGTGTCTCTGTCTCTGTCTCTGTCTGTGTCTCTGTCTCTGTCTGTGTCTCTGTCTGTGTCCCTGTGTCTGCCTCTGTCCCTGTCTCTGTCTTTATCCCTGTCTCTGTCTGTGTCTCTGCCTCTGTCTGTGTCTCTGCCTGTGTCCCTGTCTCTGTCACTGTCCCTGTCTCTGTCTGCGTCTCTGTCTGTGTCTCTGTCCCTGTCTCTGTCTGTGTCTCTGTGTGTGTCCCTGTCTCTGTCTCTGTCCCTGTCTCTCTCTCTGTCCTTGTCTCTGTCTGTGTCTCTGTCTGTGTCTCTGTCTGTGTCTCAGTCCCTGTCTGTGTCTGTTTCTCTGTCGCTGTCCCTGTCTCTGTCTGTGTCTCTGTCTCTGTCCCTGTCTCTATGTGTGTCCCTGTCTGTGTCTCTGTCTGTGTCTCTGTCTGTGTACCTGTCTCTGTCTTTGTCTCTGTCTGTGTATCTGTCTCTGTGTCTGTCTGTGTCCCTGTCTCTGCCTGTCACTGTCTGTGTGTGTGTCTCAGTCTCTCTCTGTGTCTCTGTCTCTGTCACTGTCTCTGTCTGTGTCCCTGTCTGTGTCCCTGTCTCTGTCTGTGTCTCTGCCTGTGTCCTTGTCTCTGTCTGTGTCCCTGGCTCTGTCTGTTTCTCTGTCTGTTTCTCTGTCTCTGTCTGTGTCCCTGTCTGTGTCTCTGTCTCTGTCTCAGTCTCTGTCCCTGTCTCTGTCTGTGTCCCTGTCTGTTTCTCTGTCTGTGTCCCTGTCTCTGTCTGTGTCCCTGTCTCTGTCTGAGTCTCTGTCTGTGTCTCTGTCTCTGTCCCTGTCTCTGTCTCTGTCTGTGTCTGTGTCCCTGTCTCTGTCTGTGTCTCTGTCCCTGTCTCTGTCTGTGTCTCTGTCTCTGTCTCTGTCTGTGTCTCTGTCTGTGTCCCTGTCTCTGTCTCTGTCCCTGTCTCTGTCTCTGTCCCTGTCTCAGTCTGTGTCTCTGTCTGTGTCCCTGTCTCTGTCTCTGTCCCTGTCTCTGTCTGTGTCTCTGTCTGTGTACCTGTCTCTGTCTGTGTCTCTGTCTGTGTCTCTGTCTCTGTCTCTGTCCCTGTCTCTGTCTGTCTCTGTCTCTGTCTATGTCTCTGGCTGTGTCTGTGTCTCTGTCTCTGTCCCTGTCTGTGTCTGTGTCTGTGTCTCTGTCTCTGTCTGTGTCTGTGTCTCTGTCTGTGTCTCTGTCTGTGTCCCTGCCTCTGTCTCTGTCCCTGTCTCTGTCTGTGTCTCTGTCTCTGTCTGTGTCTCTGTCTGTGTCTCTGTCTCTGTCTGTGTCCCTGCCTGTGTCCCTGTCCCTGTCTCTGTCTGTTTCTCTGTCTCTGTCTGTGTCTCTGTCTCTGTCTGTGTCTCTGTCTGTGTCTCTGTCCCTGTCTCTGTCTGTGTCTCTGTCTCTGTCTGTGTCTCCGTCTCTGTCTGTGTCTCTGTCTGTGTCCCTGTCCCTGCCTCTGTCCCTGTCTCTGTCTCTGTCCTTGTCTCTGTCTGTGTCTCAATCTCTATCTGTGTCCCTGTCTTTGTCCCTGTTTCTGTCTCTGTCCCTGTCTCTGTCTGTGTCTCTGTCTCTGCCTGAGTCTCTGTCTCTGTCCCTGTCTCTGTCTGTGTCTCTGTCTGTGTCTCTGTCTGTGTCTCTGTCTCTGTCTCTGTCTGTGTCTCTGTCTGTGTCCCTGTCTCTGTCTCTGTCCCTGTCTCTGTCTGTGTCTCTGTCTGTGTCCCTGTCTCTGTCTCTATCTCTGTCTCTGTCTCTGTCCCTGTCTCTGTCTCTGTCTCTGTCTCTGTCTGTGTCGCTGTCTCTGTCTGTGTACCTGTCTCTGCCTGTGTCTCTGTCTGTGTCTCTGTCCCTGTCTCTGTCTGTACTCTGTCTCTGTCTGTGTCCCTGTCTCTGTCTGTGTCACTGCCTCTGTCTGTTTCTCTGTCTGTGTTTCTGTCTCTGTCTATGTCCCTGTCTCTATCTCTGTCTGTGTCTCAGTCTCTGTCCCTGTCTCTGTCTGTGTCTCTGTCTGTGTCTCTGTCTCTGTCTAGGTCTCTGTCTCTGTCTCTGCCCCGGTCTCTGTCTGTGTCTCTGTCTCTGTCTCTGTCTCTGTCCCTGTCTCTGTCTGTGTCTCTGTCTGTGTCTCTGTGTGTCTGTGTCCCTGTCTCTGTCTCTGTCTGTGTCTCTGTCTGTGTCCCTGTCTCTGTCTCTATCTCTGTCTCTGTCTCTGTCCCTGTCTCTGTCTCTGTCTGTGTCTGTGTCGCTGTCTCTGTCTGTGTACCTGTCTCTGCCTGTGTCTCTGTCTGTGTCTCTGTCCCTGTCTCTGTCTGTACTCTGTCTCTGTCTGTGTCCCTGTCTCTGTCTGTGTCACTGCCTCTGTCTGTTTCTCTGTCTGTGTTTCTGTCTCTGTCTATGTCCCTGTCTCTATCTCTGTCTGTGTCTCAGTCTCTGTCCCTGTCTCTGTCTGTGTCTCTGTCTGTGTCTCTGTCTCTGTCTAGGTCTCTGTCTCTGTCTCTGCCCCTGTCTCTGTCTGTGTCTCTGTCTCTGTCTCTGTCTCTGTCCCTGTCTCTGTCTGTGTCTCTGTCTGTGTCTCTGTGTGTCTGTGTCCCTGTCTCTGTCTCTGTCTCTGTCTCTGTCTCTGTCCCTGTCTCTGTCTGTGTCTCTGTCTGTGTCTTTGTCTCTGTCTGTGTCACTGTCTCTGTCTCTGTCTGTGTCTCTGTCTGTGTCTCTGTCTCTGTCTCTGTCCCTGTCACTGTCTGTGTCTCTGTCTGTATCTCTGTCTCTGTCTGTGTCTCTGTCTCTGTCCCTGTCTCTGTCTGTGTCTCTGTCTGTGTCTCTGTCTCTGTCTCTGTCCCTGTCTCTGTCTGTGTCTCTGTCTGTGACTCTGTCTCTGTCTGTGTCTCTGTCTCTGTCTCTGTCCCTGTCTCTGTCTGTTTCTCTGTCTGTGTCTCTGTCTCTGTTTGTGTCTCTGTCTGTGTCTCTGTCCCTGTCTCTGTCTGTGTCTCTGTCTCTGTCTCTGTCCCTGTCTCTGTCTGTGTCTCTGTCTGTGTCTCTGTCTCTGTCTGTGTCCCTATCTCTGTCTCTGTCCCTGTCTCTGTCTGTGTCCCTGTCTGTGTCTCTCTCCCTGTCTCTGTCTGTGTCTCTGTCTGTGTCTCTGTCTCTGTCTCTGTCCCTGTCTCTGTCTGTGTCTCTGTCTGTGTCTCTGTCTCTGTCTGTGTCCCTGTCTCTGTCTGTGTACCTGTCTCTGTCTGTGTCTCTGTCTGTGTCTCAGTCTCTGTCCCTGTCTCTGTCTGCATCTCTGTCTGTGTCTCTGTCTCTGTCTGTGTCTCTGTCTCTGTCCCTGTCTCTTTCTGCGTCTCTGTCTCTGTCCCTGCCTCTGTCCCTGTCTCTGCCTGTGTCTCTGTCTGTGTCTCTGTCTCTGTCTGTGTCTCTGTCTGTGTCCCTGTCTCTGTCTGTGTCACTGCCTCTGTCTGTTTCTCTGTCTGTGTTTCTATCTCTGTCTATGTCCCTGTCTCTGTCTCTGTCTGTGTCTCAGTCTCTGTCCCTGTCTCTCTCTGTGTCTCTGTCTGTGTCTCTGTCTCTGTCTGTGTCTCTGTCTATGTCTCTGCCCCTGTCTCTGTCTGTGTCTCTGTGTCTATCTCTGTCCCTTTCTCTGTCTGTGTCTCTGTCTGTGTCTCTTTCTCTGTCTGTGTCCCTGTCTCTGTCTCTGTCCCTGTCTCTGTCTGTGTCTCTGTCTGTGTCTCTGTCTCTGTCCCTGTCCCTGTCTCTGTCTGTGTCTCTGTCTGTGTCTTTGTCTCTGTCTGTCTCACTGTCTCTGTCTCTGTCTCTGTCTGTGTCTCTGTCTGTGTCTCTGTCTCTGTCCCTGTCACTCTCTGTGTCTTTGTCTGTGTCTCTGTCTCTGCCTGTGTCTCTGTCTCTGTCCCTGTCTTTGTCTCTGTCTGTGTCTCTGTCTGTGTCTCTGTCGCTGTCTCTGTCCCTGTCTCTGTCTGTGCCTCTGTCTGTGTCTCTGTCTCTGTCTGTGTCTCTGTCTCTGTCCCTGTCTCTGTCTGTTTCTCTGTCTGTGTCTCTGTCTGTGTCTCTGTCTCTGTTTGTGTCTCTGTCTGTGTCTCTGTCCCTGTCTCTGTCTGTGTCTCTGTCTCTGTCCCTGTCTCTGTCTGTGTCTCTGTCTCTGTCTCTGTCTGTGTCCCTATCTCTGTCTCTGTCCCTGTCTCTGTCTGTGTCCCTGTCTGTGTCTCTGTCCCTGTCTCTGTCTGTGTCTGTGTCTCTGTCTCTGTCCCTGTCTCTGTCTGTGTCTCTGTCTGTGTCTCTGTCTCTGTCTGTGTCCCTGTCTCTGTCTCTGTCCCTGTCTCTGTCTGTGTCTCTGTCTGTGTCTCTGCCTCTGTCTCTGTCCCTGTCTCTGCCTGTGTCTCTGTCTGTGTCTCTGTCTGTGTCTCTGTCTGTGTCTCTGTCTCTGTCCCTGCCTCTGTCTGTGTCTCTGTCTCTGTCTGTGTCTCTGCCTGTGTCTCTGTCTGTGTCTGTGTCTCTGTCTGTGTCCCTGTCTCTGTCTGTGTCTCTGTCTGTGTCTCTGTCGCTGTCTGTGTCTCTGTCTTTGTCCCTGTCTGTCTGCATCTCTGTCTGTGTCTCTGTCTCTTTCTGTGTCTCTGTCTGTGTCTCTGTCCCTGTCTCTGCCTGTGTCTCTGTCTGTGTCTCTGCCTCTGTCTCTGTCCCTGTCTCTGCCTGTGTCGCTGCCTGTGTCTCTGTCTGTGTCTGTGTCTCTGTCTGTGTCTCTGTCTGCGTCTCTGTCTCTGTCCCTGCCTCTGTCTGTGTCTGTGTCTCTGCCTGTGTCTCTGTCTGTGTCTGTGTCTCTGTCTGTGTCTCTGTCTGTGTCTCTGTCTATGTACGTCTCTGTGTCACTGTCTCTGTCTGTGTCCCTGTCTCTGTCTGTGTCTGTGTCTCTGTCTGTGTCTCTGTCTCTGTCTCTGTCTCTGTCGCTGTCTCTGTCCCTGTCTCTGTCTGTGTCTCTGTCTGTGTCCCTGTCTCTGCCTGTGTCCCTGTCTCCGTCTGTGTCTCTGTCTCTGTCCCTGTCTCTGTCTGTGTCTGTGTCGCTGTCCCTGTCTCTGTCTGTGTCTCTGTCTCTGTCTGTGTACCTGTCTCTGTCTGTGTCTCTGTCTGTGACTCTGTCTCTGTCTGTGTCCCAGTCTCTGTCTGTATCTCTGTCTGTGTGTCTGTGTCTGTCTGTGTCTCTCTCTGAGTCTCTGTGTCTGTCTGTGTCTCAGTCTCTGATTCAGACTCTGTCTCTGTCTGTCTGTGTCTCTGTCGGTGTCTCTGTCTGTGTCTCTGTCCCTGTCTCTGCCTGTGTCTCTGTCTGTGTCTGTGTCTCTGTCTGTGTCTCTGTCTGTGTCTCTGTCTATGTCCGTCTCTGTGTCACTGTCTCTGTCTGTGTGCCTGTCTCTGTCTGTGTCTGTGTCTCTGTCTGTGTCTCTGTCTCTGTCTCTGTCTCTGTCGCTGTCTCTGTCCCTGTCTCTGTCTGTGTCTCTGTTCGTGTCCCTGTCTCTGTCTGTGTCCATGTCTCCGTCTGTGTCTCTGTCTCTGTCCCTGTCTCTGTCTGTGTCTGTGTCTCTGTCCCTGTCTCTGTCTGTGTCTCTGTCTCTGTCTGTGTACCTGTCTCTGTCTGTGTCTCTGTCTGTGTCTCTGTCTCTGTCTGTGTCCCAGTCTCTGTCTGTATCTCTGTCTGTGTGTCTGTGTCTGTCTGTGTCTCTCTCTGTGTCGCTGTCTCTGTCTGTGTCCCTATCTCTGTCTCTGTCCCTGTCTCTGTCTGTGTCCCTGTCTGTGTCTCTCTCCCTGTCTCTGTCTGTGTCTCTGTCTGTGTCTCTGTCTCTGTCTCTGTCCCTGTCTCTGTCTGTGTCTCTGTCTGTGTCTCTGTCTTTGTCTGTGTCCCTGTCTCTGTCTGTGTACCTGTCTCTGTCTGTGTCTCTGTCTGTGTCTCAGTCTCTGTCCCTGTCTCTGTCTGCATCTCTGTCTGTGTCTCTGTCTCTGTCTGTGTCTCTGTCTCTGTCCCTGTCTCTTTCTGCGTCTCTGTCTCTGTCCCTGCCTCTGTCCCTGTCTCTGCCTGTGTCTCTGTCTGTGTCTCTGTCTCTGTCTGTGTCTCTGTCTGTGTCCCTGTCTCTGTCTGTGTCACTGCCTCTGTCTGTTTCTCTGTCTGTGTTTCTGTCTCTGTCTATGTCCCTGTCTCTATCTCTGTCTGTGTCTCAGTCTCTGTCCCTGTCTCTGTCTGTGTCTCTGTCTGTGTCTCTGTCTCTGTCTGTGTCTCTGTCTCTGTCTCTGTCTCTGTCCCTGTCTCTGTCTGTGTCTCTGTCTGTGTCTCTGTGTGTCTGTGTCCCTGTCTCTGTCTCTGTCTCTGTCTCTGTCCCTGTCTCTGTCTGTGTCTCTGTTTGTGTATCTGTCTCTGTCCCTGTCTCTGTCTGTGTCTCTGTCTGTGTCTCTGTGTGTCTGTGTCCCTGTCTCTGTCTCTGTCTCTGTCCCTGTCTCTGTCTGTGTCTCGGTCTGTGTATCTGTCTCTGTCCCTGTCCCTGTCTGTGTCACTGTCTCTGTCTCTTTCTGTGTCTCTGTCTGTGTCTCTGTCTCTGTCCCTGTCACTGTCTGTGTCTCTGTCTGTATCTATGTCTCTGTCTGTGTCTCTGTCTCTGTCCCTGTCTCTGTCTGTGTCTCTGTCTGTGTCTCTGTCTCTGTCTCTGTCCCTGTCTCTGTCTGTGTCTCTGTCTGTGACTCTGTCTCTGTCTGTGTCTCTGTCTCTGTCTCTGTCCCTGTCTCTGTCTGTTTCTCTGTCTGTGTCTCTGTCTCTGTTTGTGTCTCTGTCTGTGTCTCTGTCCCTGTCTCTGTCTGTGTCTCTGTCTCTGTCTCTGTCCCTGTCTCTGTCTGTGTCTCTGTCTCTGTCTGTGTCTCTGTCTCTGTCTGTGTCCCTATCACTGTCTCTGTCCCTGTCTCTGTCTGTGTCCCTGTCTGTGTCTCTCTCCCTGTCTCTGTCTGTGTCTCTGTCTGTGTCTCTGTCTCTGTCCCTGTCTCTGTCTGTGTCTCTGTCTATGTCTCTGTCTCTGTCTGTGTCCCTGTCTCTGTCTGTGTACCTGTCTCTGTCTGTGTCTCTGTCTGTGTCTCAGTCTCTGTCCCTGTCTCTGTCTGCATCTCTGTCTGTGTCTCTGTCTCTGTCTGTGTCTCTGTCTCTGTCCCTGTCTCTTTCTGCGTCTCTGTCTCTGTCCCTGCCTCTGTCCCTGTCTCTGCCTGTGCCTCTGTCTGTGTCTCTGTCTCTGTCTGTGTCTCTGTCTTTTTCCCTGTCTCTGTCTGTGTCACTGCCTCTGTCTCTTTCTCTGTCTGTGTTTCTATCTCTGTCTATGTCCCTGTCTCTGTCTCTGCCTGTGTCTCAGTCTCTGTCCCTGTCTCTGTCTGTGTCTCTGTCTGTGTCTCTGTCTCTTTCTGTGTCTCTGTCTATGTCTCTGCCCCTGTCTCTGTCTGTGTCTCTGTGTCTATCTCTGTCCCTTTCTCTGTCTGTGTCTCTGTCTGTGTCTCTGTCTCTGTCTGTGTCCCTGTCTCTGTCTCTGTCCCTGTCTCTGTCTGTGTCTCTGTCTGTGTCTCTGTCTCTGTCCCTGTCCCTGTCTCTGTCTGTGTCTCTGTCTGTGTCTTTGTCTCTGTCTGTCTCACTGTCTCTGTCTCTGTCTCTGTCTGTGTCTCTGTCTGTGTCTCTGTCTCTGTCCCTGTCACTGTCTGTGTCTCTGTCTGTGTCTCTGTCTCTGCCTGTGTCTCTGTCTCTGTCTCTGTCCCTGTCTTTGTCTCTGTCTGTGTCTCTGTCTGTGTCTCTGTCGCTGTCTCTGTCCCTGTCTCTGTCTGTGCCTCTGTCTGTGTCTCTGTCTCTGTCTGTGTCTCTGTCTCTGTCCCTGTCTCTGTCTGTTTCTCTGTCTGTGTCTCTGTCTGTGTCTCTGTCTCTGTTTGTGTTTCTGTCTGTGTCTCTGTCCCTGTCTCTGTCTCTGTCTCTGTCTCTGTCCCTGTCTCTGTCTGTGTCTCTGTCTCTGTCTCTGTCTGTGTCCCTATCTCTGTCTCTGTCCCTGTCTCTGTCTGTGTCCCTGTCTGTGTCTCTGTCCCTGTCTCTGTCTGTGTCTCTGTCTCTGTCTCTGTCCCTGTCTCTGCCTGTGTCTCTGTCTGTGTCTCTGTCTCTGTCTGTGTCTCTGTCTGTGTCTCTGTCTCTGTCTCTGTCCCTGCCTCTGTCTGTGTCTCTGTCTGTGTCTCTGCCTCTGTCTCTGTCCCTGTCTCTGCCTGTGTCTCTGTCTGTGTCTCTGTCTCTGTCTGTGTCTCTGCCTGTGTCTCTGTCTCTGTCTCTGTCCCTGCCTCTGTCTGTGTCTCTGTCTCTGTCTGTGTCTCTGCCTGTGTCTCTGTCTGTGTCTGTGTCTCTGTCCCTGTCTCTGCCTGTGTCTCTGTCTGTGTCTCTGCCTCTGTCTCTGTCCCTGTCTCTGCCTGTGTCTCTGCCTGTGTCTCTGTCTGTGTCTGTGTCTCTGTCTGTGTCTCTGTATGCGTCTCTGTCTCTGTCCCTGCCTCTGTCTGTGTCTGTGTCTCTGCCTGTGTCTCTGTCTGTGTCTGTGTCTCTGTCTGTGTCTCTGTCTGTGTCTCTGTCTATGTCCGTCTCTGTGTCACTGTCTCTGTCTGTGTCCCTGTCTCTGTCTGTGTCTGTGTCTCTGTCTGTGTCTCTGTCTCTGTCTCTGTCTCTGTCGCTGTCTCTGTCCCTGTCTCTGTCTGTGTCTCTGTCTGTGTCCCTGTCTCTGTCTGTGTCTCTGTCTCCGTCTGTGTCTCTGTCTCTGTCCCTGTCTCTGTCTGTGTCTGTGTCTCTGTCCCTGTCTCTGTCTGTGTCTCTGTCTCTGTCTGTGTACCTGTCTCTGTCTGTGTCTCTGTCTGTGTCTCTGTCTCTGTCTGTGTCCCAGTCTCTGTCTGTATCTCTGTCTGTGTGTCTGTGTCTCTCTCTGAGTCTCTGTGTCTGTCTGCGTCTCAGTCTCTGATTCAGACTCTGTCTCTGTCTGTCTGTGTCTCTGTCGGTGTCTCTGTCTGTGTCTCTGTCCCTGTCTCTGTCTGTGTCTCTCTGTACTTCTGTCTGTGTCTCTGTGTCTGTCAGTGTCTCCGTCTCTGTCTCTGTCTGATACTGTCGGTGTCTGTGTCTCACTCTCTGTCTCTGTCTGTGTCTCTGTGCCTGTCTGTGTCTCTGTCTCTGTCTGGGGCACATTCTGCTGCACAGTCTGTGTTCAAGTGTGAGGCACCCACGCAGCTGATCGGCATTGGGGGAGTCACACACACCCAGCTGATCGGCATCGAGAGAGTCACACATACCCAGCTGATCGGCATTGGGGAATCACACACCCAGCTGATCGGCAATGGGGGAATCACACACCCAGCTGATCGGCATTGGGGGAGTCACACACACACAGCTGATCGGCTATGGTGGAGGCACATACCCAGCTGATCGGCATTGGGGGAGTCACACACACCCAGCTGATCGGCATTGGGGGAGTCACACACACCCAGCTGATCGACATTGGGGGAGTCACACACACCCAGCTGATCGGCAATCGGGGGGAATCACACACCCAGCTGATCGGCATTGGGGGAGTCACACACACCCAGCTGATCGGCAATGGGGGAGTCACACACACACCCAGCTGATCGGCAATCGGGGGGAATCACACACCCAGCTGATCGGCATTGGGGGAGTCACACACACCCAGCTGATCGACATTGGGGGAGTCACACACACCCAGTTGATCGGCATTGGGGGAGTAACACACACCCAGCTGATCGGCAATCGGGGGGAATCACACACCCAGCTGATCGGCATTGGGGGAGTCACACACACCCAGCTGATCGGCAATGGGGGAATCACACACCCAGCTGATCGGCATCGAGAGAGTCACACACACCCAGCTGATCGGCATTGGGGGAGTCACACACACCCAGCTGATCGGCATTGGGGGAGTCAAACACACACAGCTGATCGGCTATGGTGGAGGCACACACCAAGCTGATCGGCATTGGGGGAGTCACACACACCCAGCTGATCGGCATTGGGGGAGTCACACACACCCAGCTGATCGGCTATGGTGGAGGCACATGCCCAGCTGATCGGCAATGGGGGAATCACAAACCCAGCTGATCGGCAATGGGGGGGGGGAATCACACACCCAGCTGATCGGCATTGGGGGAGTCACACACACCCAGCTGATCGGCATTGGGGGAGTCACACACACCCAGCTGATCGGCATTGGGGGAGTCACACACACACAGCTGATCGGCCATGGTGGAGGCACATACCCAGCTGATCGGCAATGGGGGAGTCACACACACACAGCTGATCGGCCATGGTGGAGGCACATACCCAGCTGATCGGCAATGGGGGAGTCACACATACCCAGCTGATCGGCATTGGGGGAGTCACACACACCCAGCTTATCGGCATTGGGTGAGTCACACACACCCAGCTGATCGGCATTGGGGGAGTCACACATACCCAGCTGATCGGCATTGGGGGAGTCACACACACCCAGCTGATCGGCATTGGGTGAGTCACACACATCCAGCTGATCGGCATTGAGAGAGTCACACACACACAGCTGATCGGCATTGGGGGAGTCACACACACACAGCTGATCGGCCATGGTGGAGGCACATACCCAGCTGATCGGCAATGGGGGAGTCACACATACCCAGCTGATCGGCATTGGGGGAGTCACACACACCCAGCTTATCGGCATTGGGTGAGTCACACACACCCAGCTGATCGGCATTGGGGGAGTCACACATACCCAGCTGATCGGCATTGAGTGAGTCACACACACACAGCTGATCGGCATTGGGGGAGTCACACACACACAGCTGATCGGCAATGGGGGAGTCACACATACCCAGCTGATCGGCATTGGGTGAGTCACACACACCCAGCTGATCGGCATTGGGGGAGTCACACACACCCAGCTGATCGGCATTGGGGGAGTCACACACACCCAGCTGATCGGCATTGGGGGAGTCACACACACCCAGCTGATCGGCATCGAGAGAGACACACACACCCAGCTGATCGGCCATGGTGGAGGCACATACCCAGCTGATCGGCAATGGGGGAGTCACACATACCCAGCTGATCGGCATTGGGGGAGTCACACATACCCAGCTGATCGGCAATGGGGGAGTCACACATACCCAGCTGATCGGCATTGGGTGAGTCACACACACCCAGCTGATCGGCATTGGGGGAGTCACACACACACAGCTGATCGGCATTGGGTGAGTCACACACACACAGCTGATCGGCATTGGGGGAGTCACACATACCCAGCTGATCGGCATCGAGAGAGTCACACACACCCAGCTGATCGGCATTGGGGGAGTCACACACACCCAGCTGATCGGCATTGGGGGAGTCACACACACCCAGCTGATCGGCATTGGGGGAGTCACACACACCCAGCTGATCGGCATTGGGGGAGTCACACACACCCAGCTGATCGGCATTGGGGGAGTCACACACACCCAGCAGATCGGCATTGGGGGAGTCACACACATCCAGCTGATCGGCATTGGGGGTGTCACACACACCCAGCTGATCGGCATTGAGGGTGTCACACACACCCAGCTGATCTGCATTGGGGAGTCACACCCACCAAGCGGATCGGCATTGGGGGAGTTACACACACCCAGCTGATCGGCATTGGGGGAGTCACACACACCCAGCTGATCGGCAATGGGGAGTCACACACACACAGCTGATCGGCATTGGGGGAGTAACACACACCCAGCTGATCGGCAATGGGGGAGGCACACACCCAGCTGATCGGCATTGGGGAGTCACACACACACAGCTGATCGGCATTGGGGGAGTAACACACACCCAGCTGATCAGCCATGATGGAGGCACACACCCAGCTGATCGGCAATGGGGAGTCACACACACCCAGCTGATCGGCAATGGGGAGTCACACACACACAGCTGATCGGCATTGGGGGAGTAACACACACCCAGCTGATCGGCAATGGGGGAGGCACACACCCAGCTGATCGGCCATGGTGGAGGCACATACCCAGCTGATCGGCAATGGGGGAGGCACACACACCCAGCTGATCGGCCATGGTGGAGGCACACACCCAGCTGATAGGCATTGGGAGAGTCACACACACCCAGCTGATCGGCCATGGTGGAGGCACATACCCAGCTGATCGGCAATGGGGGAGGCACACACCCAGCTGATCGGCAATGGGGAGTCACACACACCCAGCTGATCGGCCATGGTGGAGGCACATACCCAGCTGATCGGCCATGGTGGAGACACACACCCAGCTGATCGGCATCGGGGGAGTCACACTGACCCAGCTGATCGGCATTGGCGGAGTCACACACACCCAGCTGATCGGCAATGGGGGAGGCACACATCCAGCTGATCGGCAATGGGGGAGTCACACACACAGGTGATCGGCCATGTGGGAGTCACACTGATCCAGCTGATCGGCCATGGGGGAGTCACACCCACCCACCGACAGTCTCTCCTGGTAATGCAGAATGGTAAATCTCTGCCTGTGTCTCTGCCTGTATCTGTCTGTGCCGCTATCTCTGTCGCTGTCTCTGTCGCTGTTTCTGTCTGTTTCTCTGTCTCTGTCTGTGCCTGCGTCTGACTCTGTCTGTATCTGTGCCTGTGTCTCTGTCTGTGCCTGTGTCCCTGTCTGTGTCTGTGTCTGACTCTGTCTGTATCTGTGTCTCTGTCTGTGTCTGTGTGCCTGTCTGTGTCTGTGTCTGACTCTGTCTGTGTCTGTGCCTGTGTCTCTGTCTGTGCCTGTGTCCCTGTCTGTGTCTGTGTCTGACTCTGTCTGTATCTGTGCCTCTGTCTCTGTCCGGCCCGGCCACCCAGCCCTTCCCACGGCACCCGCAGCCCGGCCCTCCGCCACCCAGCCCTTCCCACGGCACCCACAGCCCGGCCCTCTGCCACCCAGCCCTTCCCACGGCACCCACAGCCCGGCCCTCCGCCACCCAGCCCTTCCCACGTCACCCACAGCCCGGCCCTCCGCCACCCAGCCCTGCCCACGGCACCCACAGCCCTCCGCCACCCAGCCCTGCCCACGGCACCCACCGCCCTCCGCTCCGCCAGCCACCCGAATGGAGATTGGCGGAGGTGCGGATTCCTGAGCAGCGCCTCCCTTACGACAGCCGCCACTCCTGACGGGGGAGAGCTGCGGCGCCTGGAGACCGTGTTCCAGACTTTGAGGAGGTCCTGGTACAAGACGGGCAGCGCCAACAGAGAGTTCCGAAGACCCTGCTGGTCCACAGACAGGAGCTGCACGTCGTAGTTCAGGCCGAGCCCCTGGGGGGAGAAATCCGTCGCCAAGGCCCCACCGTGGAGGAGGCTCAGCGTCCAGGTAACGCTGCAGAGTCTGAGGGTGGAAAGTGGCAGTCTGGGTGCGGAGGCACACCAGCGCCTGACCGCCCTCCGCCATCGGGAGACTCCAGACCTCCGCAGCGACCCCGTGCAGTCGATTGTCCCGGAGGAACCGAAGCCGGGCTCTCTGGATGGTGGGACAAAGCCAGGGGGGGGAGTCAGTGACCAGCCGGGACCACAGCATGGAGGCGATCAGCTGGTTTATGACGAGAACTCGGCCCCTGTGGGACAGCACTCGGAGCCGTCCTGTCCAGCGTCCCAGGCCAGCGGTGACCTTGGTCTCCAGCTCCTGCCCGTTCGCCGGCCAGGCTCCCTCTGCCGGGCAAAGATGGACTCCCAGGTAGAGGCTGTTGGTCCGACTCCAGCTGAAGGGCCCGAGCTCCTCCGGGAGGGGGGTCCACCTGCCACGGACCGACCAGGAGTCCGGAACATTTGGCCCAGTTGATCCGTGGGGAGGACGCGGCGGAGTAGACAGCTTGGCTCTCTCGCATCCTCCGGGGGTCCCAGGGGTCAGTGACCATGAGGAACACGGCATCAGCGTCCGCCGAGAGGACCACCCCCCCGTCCGGCTCGCGCAGAACCAGCCCCGTGAACCCCCTCCGCAGGAGGCACAGGAAAGGCCCCACGCAGAGGGAATAATGTTGGCCGGACAGGGGGCAGCCCTGACGCACTCCTCTCCCAAAGCGAAGGGGCGCCGTCAGGGACCCGTTAACCTTAATCAGACTCTCCGAGGCGGCGGACAGTAACCGGATCCGGGCCACAAAATACCACCCGAACCCGACAGCTCGCAGAGTCCCGAGCAAATCCCCGGGCCCCACCCTGTCGAACGCCTTCTCCTGGTCAAGAGACAGGGAGGCGCTCGACATACCAGTCCGCTGGGTAAAATGGATAATGTCCCGGGCCAGGTGGATGTTGTCATAGATTGTGCGGTCCGGGACTGTGTAGGACTGGTCAGGGTGGACCATGTGGTCCAGCTCGGGGCCAAGGCGTAAAAACAGCACCTTGGCAAAGATTTTATAGTCCGTGCTGAGGAGGGAGACCGGTCGCCAGCTCTTAAGTCGGCGGAGATCCCCCTTCTTGGGCAGCCGGGCAATGACGGCCCTGCGCCACGAAAGGGGCATCTCCCCGGTCGCGGTACATTCCCCCAGGACCCCCACATAGTCGCTCCCCAGGACGTTCCAGCACGCCCTGAAGAACTCCACGGTCAGCCCGTCCAGCCCTGGGGATTTGCCCCGTGAGAGGCTGTCCAGGACGCCGGTCAGCTCTTGGAGGTTGATGGCATTATCGAGCTTCCCGGCGCCCTCCGGGCCCACCTGCGGCAGCTCCTCCCCCAGAACTCTGCAAGCGTCCTCGCTGGACGGACCCGGAGAGAAGAGGTCGGAGTAAAAATCCCTGATCAGGGTCCTGACCCCCTCCGGATCCGAGACGAGGGGCCGGTCGTCGGCCAACAGCGTAGAAACCTGCCGACGGGCCCCGCGTCCTCTTTCCAGCGATTAGAAGAAGCGGGAGCCGCGGTCCATGTCCGTTAGGAGACGGATCCGCGACCTCACGTACGCGCCGCGGGACCCGGCCAGTTTCAGGCCCCGCAGTGCGCCCCTCTTCTCCCTGTACACCCGCCCCAGGGCCGGGCCTCATCGGGCAGAGCGAGACGTGACTCCAGATCGAGGAGTTCCTCAGCCAGGTTGGCGATCGTGGAGTTCCGCCACGCCGAAGACCCCTTCGTGTACCCCTGACAGACGGCACGGTTCTGGGCCTTGCCCACATCCCACCGTAGCCTCAAGGAGAGGAAGCCATCCCGCTTCCTTCTCCAGCCGGCACAGAAACGGCAGAACGAGTCCAGGAACCGCTCGCCCTCCAGCAGCAGGTTGTTAAAGTGCCAGTACGCGGACCGTGTCTGAGCGCGGGACGGGGCGAGACCCGCCCACACCAGGTGGTGATCCGAGCTCGGCACCTGCTCCATGGAGGCCGTCGGAACGCTGGGCAAGTACGTCTTGGAAATGTAAAGACGGTCGATTCTGGACGCTCTGAACTGGGGCCGCACAGAGGTGCACACCCGCAATTCAGGATGGAGAGTCCGCCAGACATCCACCAAGTCGAAGGACCTAACCAGGTCCCTCAACTTCACCACCGCCGCCGAGCTGTGCTGGACTCCGATGCGGTCCTTGTCCTGGAGGGTGCAATTGAAATCCCCTCCGAGGACGATGCACTTGCCCGCCGGGATGGTGCCTGGAAGAGTGGACACCTTTTGGAAGAAAGTCGCCTGCTGCGGTCCGGCCACGGGAGCGGATACATTTACAAAGTGAATCACCGCTGCCCCGAAACGGACCTTTAGGTGAAGCAGACGGACTGGCACCGGCTCCTTGACCCCCCCCCCCCCCCCCAAGATCTCCGGCTGGAAATGTGGAGCAAACAAGATAGCCACCCCACCCGAATGTGGGGTCAGGTGACTCATGAAGATCCCTCCTTGCCCCTCCAGGGTCCACTGAGCTTCGTCACCCGGATGGCCTGGGTTGCCTGCAGGAAGCACACCCCGTACTTTCCATCCCGGAGGATAGACAGGAACTGGAACCGGTGGTGCGCGTGGCTGCTGCCGTTGATGTTGAGGCTGGCCATGGTTACCTCCATGTCAGCAGCAATAGTTATCCATCACCTTCAGTGCTCAGAGTGGGGGTACCGCCCCCTCCACTCCCTCAGGAGTCCCACAAGGAACTGCGCAGCTTGGCGCTGCTCCTCCTGGTCTTGATCGAATTCGCGGGCGTCCCTGACATAGGCCCGGGCGGAGCCAAGGAGCAGCCCCAGGTTTCCCCAGCTGTCCAGGGCCAGCCGCACACAGTCCGGGTGACCGTGGTGCGTTCCCAGAAATGTCCGGAGTTCCCCAGGGGGGACGAGGGGAGACTCGGTGCCAGGTGTGAGGGTGCCCTCTGCCTCGCTGCAGAGAGAGTCTAAATCCTCCTCCTCACCCGCCACCGAGCAGCCTTCCTCCTCCGAACGGTCACCTCCCGAGCTCGAGTCCCCCGCCACATGGAGTATGGCGGGCGGCACGGGCCCACCGGCCCGGGTCGACCCCACCCCCAGGGTCGTCCTCAGGCATGTCCCTCGCAGGCTCCTCCCGCGGCTCAGGGCCCGTGGACGGCGCCTCCACCCACGCCGGCGACTCCGGGATCTCGGAGAGGCCCCCCGGAAACATGTCCGGGTAGAAAACAGGGCTCTCCGGCGTCGCCCACCCGGGTGTAGAGGGCGGGGAGCCTTCCCCTCCTCCCCGTCCACGGCCCACAGCGGCACGATGAGCGGTCGCTGCTGCTGCCGGCCCCCGGCGATGGTGAAGAGGAGGCGTCCGGGGAGGAAACTTGCACCGGGCGGGACGGGCCCCCAGGGGCTTCGACTCCGCTCGACCCCGGGTCCTCCTGCTCGGGGGGCGACAGCAGCTCGAGTGGCTCGGTGGCCTCGGAGGCCCCCCCGGCCTTGCTTCTCTTCATTGTGTGCCCCGGGCCAGGCGTCAGGGGGATGGGCACCAACACGGGAGACCCCCCCCTCCTCGCCCGGGGAGGGGGCAGCAAACCCCCCCCTTGCCCGGGCAGGCGGCGCTTGCGGGGAGGGGGTGGCTCGGGATCGCCCTGCTGCACGGCCTCCATGGCGGGAGAGGCCCCGGCAGCATCCCCCTCCCCCTCCTCCTCACCCCCTCCAGCGGCCGCGGGGGGGTCTGGGGCCGGCCGCTGGGCAGAGGAGAGGGGGCAGTGCCGGCAGCTGGCAGGGGGGGGGCAGTGGCGCCGGAGGTGCCCCAGCCCTTTGCAGGCGTGGCAGCGCAGGACGTCCGCCGACCAGAACACTTTATGGGCCTCCCCCTGATGGGAGACCACGAACCCTCCTCGGTGACCTCCTCCCGGCTCAGACAGAGGGGTGGGAGGACAGGGTCCGCAGTCCCCGATGGTCCCACTCCCACCTCAGGCAGAGGGGTGGGAGGACAGAGTCCGCAGTCCCCGATGGTCCTACTCCCACCTCAGGCAGAGGGGTGGGAGGACAGGGTCCGCAGTCCCCAATGGTCCCACTCCCACCTCAGGCAGAGGGGTGGGAGGACAGGGTCCGCAGTCCCCAATGGTCCCACTCCCACCTCAGGCAGAGGGGTGGGAGGACAGGGTCCGCAGTCCCCAATGGTCCCACTCCCACCTCAGACAGAGGGGTGGGAGGACAGGGTCCGCAGTCACCAATGGTCCCACTCCCCCCTCAGGCAGAGGGGTGGGAGGACAGGGTCCGCAGTCCCCGATGGTCTCAGACCCACCTCAGGCAGAGGGGTGGGAGGACAGGGTCCGCAGTCCCCGATGGTCCCACTCCCACCTCAGGCAGAGGGGTGGGAGGACAGAGTCCGCAGTCCCCGATGGTCTCAGACCCACCTCAGGCAGAGGGGTGGGAGGACAGGAGGCCGGGTCTGCAGGCCTGGATGGTCCCACTTCCACCTCAGGCAGAGGGGTGGGAGGACAGGAGGTTGGGCCTGCAGCCCTGGATGGTCCCACTCCCACCTCAGGCAGAGGGGTGGGAGGACAGGAGGCCGGGTCTGCAGGCCTGGATGGTCCCACTTCCACCTCAGGCAGAGGGGTGGGAGGACAGGAGGTTGGGCCTGCAGCCCTGGATGGTCCCACTCCCACCTCAGGCAGAGGGGTGGGAGGACAGAGTCCGCAGTCCCCAATGGTCCCACTCCCACCTCAGGCAGAGGGGTGGGAGGACAGGGTCCGCAGTCCCCAATGGTCCCACTCCCACCTCAGGCAGAGGGGTGGGAGGACAGGGTCCGCAGTCCCCGATGGTCCCACTCCCACCTCAGGCAGAGGGGTGGGAGGACAGGGTCCGCAGTCCCCGATGGTCCCACTCCCACCTCAGGCAGAGGGGTGGGAGGATAGGAGGTCGGGTCTGCAGCCCTGGATGGTCCCACTCCCACCTCAGGCAGAAGGGTGGGAGGACAGGAGGCTGGGCCTGCAGCCTGGATGGTCCCACTCACACCTCAGGCAGAGGGGTGGGAGGACAGGAGACTGGGCCTGCAGCCCTGGATGGTCCCAGTCCCACCTCAGGCAGAGGGGTGGGAGGACAGGAGGCCGGGTCTGCAGCCCTGGATGGTCCCACTCCCACCTCTGGCAGAGGGGTGGGAGGACAGGAGGCTGGGCCTGCAGCCCTGGATGGTCCCACTCCCACCTCAGGCAGAGGGGCGGGAGGACAGGAGGCTGGACCTGCAGCCTGGATGGTCCCACTCACACCTCAGGCAGAGGTGTGGGGGACAGGAGACTGGGCCTGCAGCCCTGGATGGTCCCAGTCCCACCTCAGGCAGAGGGGTCGGAGGACAGGGGGCCGGGCCTGCAGCCCTGGATGGTCCCACTCCCACCTCAGGCAGCGGGTGGGGGACAGGAGGCTGGGCCTGCAGCCCTGGATGGTCCCACTCCCACCTCAGGCAGAGGGGTGGGAGGACAGGAGACTGGGCCTGCAGCCCTGGATGGTCCCACTCCCACCAGACACAACACAAGGTGGGGCAGGTAGGATCGGGGAACTCCACTTCCTCACACCGCCAACAGCTCTCACTTCAAGCTCTCTCACTTCACACTGAAGCTCCACTCAGCAACACACACAGACACACACTGAACAAGAGGGGCAATGTTTTCAGTGAAGTGGGAGGATTGGTCCCTCAGACTCAGATTTATCCTCACTGAGCTGTGAGCAAACTCCAGCCCCAGTCTCTGACACGTGTGGAATGCCTGCCTCTGAGGACAGCTCACTATTGACATGTAAATGACTGACAAGAGATACCAATCTCCTTACTGTTGATAAATGACACAGCATTGGATCCAGCAACTGCTGTCTTAACACAATCCTCCCACAGGGACCACATTTCTGTATAACAGAATTGAAGCATAAGTTAAAATTCTATTGGGAAATGATTAAAAACAGTATTGGTTGAGATCTCCTCAGAGATCTGTGTGCAGACCTACCCCCTGACTGTCTGTCATGAATGTTTTCAGTCTGCCCGCTGTGATTATTCACTAAAGATGTGTCTTCACAGGAGAGGCCAGAGGCATTTGTCCTGTCTGTGGTTATGTTAATTCAGGGCACAGCAACAGATCTAGCAAAGTCCTGTGCTTACTTCAGTCTTGATGTTAATATTTATTTCCTCCTGAGTTTCTGACTAGTTTGGGATGTCTATTCGTCTGTCTCCCAAGGACAGCTTTCTATACTCTGAGTAAAGACCGGCAAGGAACCCCAGGACATTGCTATCGTGGGAGTCTTTGACGGGGACAATCTTATTCTGTTTCTCACAGACAGATTTCCTCAGTGAGCTGCTCTATAAATTGGGATTCAATTTGATTTTTCCCACTGGGAGATTTAAAGTTTATTCCTGAATAAATACAGGGTCATCGGCAACAACATCATTTTAATAGACTTTTCACTGAATTCCTCTGATGTCAATTTCTGAGATTAGAATTTATAATGAAACAATTTAGATTTAATGAAAACGGTCAGTTAGATAACCCCAACTGATTTCTGTTAACTCGCCCCTCACTTTCCTCTCTCTCCTTTTTTTAATTTGGGGAATTCTGCAGGCAGCTTGTGCACAGGAAGAGCCCAAAAATGGGGCACTTTCAGAATTAAGTTCAGAGTCTCTGAAGATGGATTTCTTTCTCTCTTTCTACTCGAAGGTGTACAAACTGACAGCACGCAGATTGATTGCACAGTATGATTCCACAGTCAGAAATGTGATCATGGTGGAAAATTCCCCACAGGGCTATGGGGAGAGCGGGATTAGTTTGGGGATTTACCCTGGGCTGTGGGGAGAGTGGGATTAGTTTGGGAATGACCCAGGGCTATGGGAGAGTGGGATTCGTTTGGGGATTGACACAGGGCTGTGGGGAGAGTGGGATTCGTTTGGGAATGACCCAGGGCTATGGGAGAGTGGGATTAGTTTGGGGATTGACACAGGGCTGTGGGGATTAGTTTGGGAATGACCCAGGGCTATGGGAGAGTGGGATTAGTTTGGGGATTGACACAGGGCTGTGGGGATTAGTTTGGGAATGACCCAGGGCTATGGGAGAGTGGGATTAGTTTAGGGATTGAAACAGGGTTGTGGGGAGAGTGGGATTAGTTTGGGGATGACACAGGGCTGTGGTGAGAGTGGGATTAGTATTGGGGATTGACCAGGGCAGTGGGAGAGGTGGGATCAGTTTGGGATTGATCCGGGACTGTGGGGGTAGTTGCATTAGTTTGGGGATTGCCACAGGGCTGTGGAGAGAGTCGGATTAGTATTGGAGATTCACCCAGGGCTGTGGGGAGAGTGGAGTTAGTTTGGGGATTGATACAGGGCTGTGGGGAGAGTGGGATTAGTTTGGGGATTGACACAGGGCTATGGTGAGAGTGGGATTAGTTTGGGGATTGACACAGGGCTATGTGGAGAGCGTGGGGCAGTGGGATTAGTTTGGGGATTGATACAGGGTTACATGGAGATAGTGGGGCAGAGCAATTAGTCTGGGGATTGATACAGGGATATGGGGAGAGAGTTGGGCAGTGGAATTAGTTTGGGGATTGATACAGGGCTATGGGGAGAGAGCCGGGCAGTGGGATTAGATTGGGGATTGATACAGAGTTACAGGGAGAGTGTGGGGCAGTGGGATTAGTTTGGGGATTTATACAGGGCTTTGGGGAGAGAGTGGGGCTGTGGGATTAGTTTGGGGATTGATACAGATTTACAGGGAGAGTGTGGGGCAGTGGGATTCGTTTGGGGATTGATGCAGGGCTTTGGGGAGAGAGTGGGGCAGTGGGATTAGTTTGGGCATTGATACAGGGTTATGGGGAGAGAGCGGGGAAGTGGGATTCATTTGGGGATTGATACAGGGCTATGGGGAGAGAGTGGGGCAGTGGGATTAATTTGGAGATTGATACAGGGCTATGGGGAGAGAGTGGGACAGTGTGATTAGTTTGGGATTGATACAGGGCTATGGGGAGAGAGTGGGGCTGTGGGATTAGTTTGGGATTAATACAGGGCTATGGGGAGAGAGCGGGGCAGTGGGATTAGTTTGGGAACGATACAGGGCTAAGGGGAGACAGTGGGGCAGTGAGATTAGTTTGGGGATTGATACAGGGCTATGGGGAGAGAGTGGGGCTGTGGGATTAGTTTGGGATTCATACAGAGTTACAGGGAGAGTGTGGGGCAGTGGGATTAGTTTGGGGATTTATACAGGGCTTTGGGGAGAGAGTGGGGCTGTGGGATTCGTTTGGGGATTGATACAGATTTACAGGGAGAGTGTGGGGCAGTGGGATTCGTTTGGGGATTGATGCAGGGCTTTGGGGAGATAGTGGGGCAGTGGGATTAGTTTGGGCATTGATACAGGGTTATAGGGAGAGAGCGGGGCAGTGGGATTAATTTCGGGATTGATACAGGGCTATGGGGAGAGAGTGGGGCAGTGGGATTAATTTGGAGATTGATACAGGGCTATGGGGAGAGAGTGGGACAGTGTGATTAGTTTGGGATTGATACAGGGCTATGGGGAGAGAGTGGGGCTGTTGGATTAGTTTGGGATTGATACAGGGCTATGGGGAGAAAGCGGGGCAGTGGGATTAGTTTGGGAATGATACAGGGCTATGGGGAGACAGTGGGGCAGTGAGATTAGTGTGGGGATTGATACAGGGCTATGGGGAGAGAGTGGGGCTGTGGGATTAGTTTGGGATTGATACAGGGCTATGGGGAGATAGCGGGGCAGTGGGATTAGTTTGGGAATGATACAGGGCTATGGGGAGACAGTGGGACAGTGAAATTAGTTTGGGGATTGATACAGGGCTATGGGGAGAGAGTGGGGCAGTGAGATTAGTTTGGGAATGATACAGGGCTATGGGGAGACAGTGGGGCTGTGGGATTAGTTTGGGGATTGATACAGGGCTATGGGTAGAGAGTGGGGCAGTGGGATTAGTTTGGGGATTGATACAGGCCTTTGGGGTGAGAGTGGGGCAGTGGGATTAGTTTGGGAATGATACAGGGCTATGGGGTGAGAGTGGGGCAGTGGGATCAGTTTGGGAATGATACAGGTCTATAGGGAGAAAGAGGGGCAGTGGGATTAGTTTGTGAATGATACAGGGCTATGGGGTGAGAATGGGGCAGTGGGATTAGTTTGGGATTGATACAGGTCTATGGGGAGAAAGAGGGGCAGTGGGGTTAGTTTGGAAATAATACAGGGCTATGGGGAGAGAGTGAGGCAGTGGGATTAGTTTGGGGTTGATACAGGTCTATGGGGAGAAAGAGGGGCAGTGGGAATGGTTTGGGAATGATACAGGGCTGCGGGGAGAGAGTGGGGCAGTGGGATTAGTTTGGGAATGATACAGGGCTATGGGGTGAGAGTGGGGCAGTGGGATTAGTTTGGGATTGATACAGGTCTACGGGGAGAAAGTGGGGCAGGAGGGATTAGTCTGGGAATAATACAGGGCTATGGGGAGAGAGTGGGGCAGTGGGATTAGTTTGGGGTTGATACAGGGCTATGGGGTGAGAGTGGGGCAGTGGGATTAGTTTGGGGATTGATACAGGACTTTGGGGAGCGAGTGGGGCAGTGGGATTAGTTTGATGATTGATACAGGGCTATGGGGAGAGAGTGGGGCTGTGGGATTAGTGTGGGGATTGATACAGGGCTATGGGGAGAGAGTGGGGCAGTGTAATTAGTTTGGGATTGATACAGGGCTATAGGGTGAGAGTGGGGTGGTGGGATTAGTTTGGGGATTGATACAGGGCTATGGGGAGAGAGTGGGGCAGTGGGATTAGTTTGGGGATTGATACAGTGCTATGGGGAGAGAGTGGGGCTGTGGGTTTAGTGTGGGGATTGATACAGGGCTATGGGGAGAGAGTGGGGCAGTGGGATTAGTTTGGGGATTGATACAGGGCTATGGGGAGAGAGTGGGGCTGTGGGATTAGTGTGGGGATTGATACAGGGCTATGGGGAGAGAGTGGGGCTGTGGGATTAGTGTGGGGATTGATACAGGGCTATGGGGAGAGAGTGGGGCAGTGGGATTAGTTTGGGAATGATACAGGGCTATGGGGAGAGAGTGGGGTGGTGGGATTAGTTTGGGATTGATACAGGGCTATGGGGAGAGAGTGGGGCAGTAGGATTAGTTTGGGGATTGATACAGGGCTATGTGGAGAGAGCGGGGCAGTGGGATTAGTTTGGGATTGATACAGGGCTATGGGGAGAGAGTGGGGCAGTGGGATTAGTTTGGTGATTGGCAGAGTGGAGGATGCTCCCAAGGTGCTGGCCATGCTCACCCCTGGTACCACCCGCCCGTGTAAAAAGGCAAAGGACAGGGGAGGTGGAGCCTAAATGCAGGGGCCACAAGGGAAGGCGCCGCAGGGCAATAGCAGTGAGGGGCAGCGTCCTTCAGCCCTAGAGGGGCCTAAAGTAATGTCCAAAGCTGCCCCACACCCCCCGCAGGTGGCAAAGCGGCCGGACGGCACTCTTCAGCCCTGCCAGAGCCCAAAACAAAGTCTCTCGCTGCAGCCCCAGGTGGTCCCACTCCCACCTCAGGCAGAGGGGTAGGAGGACAGGAGGCCGGGCCTGCAGCACTGGATGGTCCCACTCCCACCTCAGGCAGAGGGGTGGGAGGACAGGAGTCCGCAGTCCTGGATGGTCCCACTCCCACCTCAGGCAGAGGGGTGGGAGGACAGGAGGCCGGGCCTGCAGCCCTGGATGGTCACACTCCCACCTCAGGCAGAGGGGTGGGAGGACAGGAGGCCGGGCCTGCAGCCCTGGATGGTCCCAGCCCCACCTCAGGCAGAGGGGTCGGAGGACAGGAGGCTGGGCCTGCAGCCCTGGATGGTCACAGTCCCACCTCAGGCAGAGGGGTGGGAGGACAGGAGGCTGGGCCTGCAGCCCTGGATGGTCCCATCCCACCTCAGCCAGAGGGGTGGGAGGGACAGGAGGCTGGGCCTGCAGCCCTGGATGGTCCCACTCCCACCTCAGGCAGAGGGGTGGGAGGACAGGACGCTGGGCCTGCAGCCCTGGATGGTCCCACCCACCTCAGGCAGAGGGGTGGGGGGGACAGGAGGCTGGGCCTGCAGCCCTGGATGGTCACACTCCCACCTCAGACAGAGGGGTGATCAAACCGTGATCTTTATAAATGATGAGAAGGCGGAAACAGTGGAAGTTTAAACTGGACAGATATCTCACAGCTGGATTCACACAATACAGACAGCAATGTATCTTAGATTGTGGAAGTGCCACAAATGTTGTCAAATGCGGTACGTGGGGTCCCTCAATGTTTCAATCTTGCTGAGAGACTGTCAGCCCACAGGGACAACATTTCTGTTTAATAGGACTGATGGACAAGTTAAAATAGTTCCGTTTCAAAGTTTAAAATACCCAGTCATTTTTCTGTGCAGCTTTCGGAATCTGTCAGTGGAATTTACTTCACACAGGCAAGTTTAACAAGTGTATGGGGAACTGATTAGAAGTTTTGATGGAGATATTCATGCATTATGGAAATGTGTGAGATCTATTTAGGGTTGGGAAATGGATTGAGGATCAAAGGATGCAGTTGTTTTTTAACTACATTAGACTGAGAGCCTTGAAGATTCACAACTTCCATGTGCTGTGAGAAAGGATTGATTAACCAAGGCCTATTATTCAAATACTTCAGACAAGTGAATAAGCTACAGGAACATTGAATATACAGACAGAGACAAGCAGACAC
Organism: Scyliorhinus torazame; assembly: GCF_047496885.1. NCBI lineage: Eukaryota > Metazoa > Chordata > Chondrichthyes > Carcharhiniformes > Scyliorhinidae > Scyliorhinus > Scyliorhinus torazame. Next base: position 53,608,753 of record NC_092711.1, read on the forward strand.
CTGTAATCGGAGCTTAAACTTCACGTTTGAATGTGAAGGGCCGAAATAAACAAGAGTCCACCCTGGGATTCGGTGCAATTTAAGTTCTGCTTTTCCAAAAAATAAAAATAACTATCTGCAATGAAAAATTCCTTGGACAGGACAGAGGAATTTTGACTCTGTATTTAAGCCCAGACAGTATTTGTGTTGTGAGTCTTGGATGGGCAGTGTAGATGGAGCTTTACTCTGAAACACTGGAATTCAGTCTCAGGGCTGATTTAATCACATGCTTCAGAATAATAATTGATATTGTACGTCTCGTGTGTGTCTCAGTGTCAGCTGCGAAACATGTACAGCACAATCTCATCCTGTTTCTGTCTCTCTCTCTGAAATTCGCTGGTCCATTTCCTAAATTCCCACCTTTCAAAAGGGCTCCATTGCCTGTGAAACAGTTTGTGATACACAAAGGTTATGAAAAGTGCTTTAGAATATCTGTCCCCAAGCTGCTGTGAGGATGTTCAGAGTCAGTGTGTGACTTGGGTCACACATAGGCCAGATATACCTCTCCAAGTGAAAGGTGGAGAATGGATCTCTCTCCATTTGAAAGATGTATTGACCCAGTCTGTCTGAGTTGGAGTATCTGTTTTTCTTTACACATGTGTGTTGAGGAGGGGGGGGGGGGGTTATGTGTGGCATTCTTTACGCGGCACTGGAAGTTACACGGTAGCACAGTGGGTAGCACTGCGGCCTCACAGCTCCAGAGCCCCAGGTTCGAATCCCGGCTTGGGTCGCAGTCTGTGCGGAGTCTGCACGTTCTCCGCTTGTCCGCGTGGGTTTCTCCCGGGTGCTCCGGTTTCCCCCCTGACGTCCCGAAGGACGTGCTGTTTGGTGAATTGGACATCATGTATTCTCCCTCAGTGTAACCGAACAGGCGCCAGAGTTTGGAGACTAGGGACTTTTCTCAGTAACTTCATTGCAGTGTGTGACTGTGTGTCTGTGTGTGTCTGTGTGTGTGTGCCTGTGTGTGTGCCTGTGTGTGTGTATGCCTGTGTGTGCGTGCGTGTGTGTGCCTGTGTGTGTGTATGTCTGTGTGTGTGTGGGCGTGTGTGTGTGTGTGTCTGTGTGTCTCAGTTTGACTTTGTTTAGTACTGATTGAAGATAATGAGATAGAAAGTTTGATACAAAGTTTGGCAGCATTGTAGGTGTAAACAATAATGACAGAGACAGTGTGAACCCTGAAGAGAGCGCCATACCTGGGCCAACTCCCCTATCCCGTCGCTGTCACCCCACCTAACCTGAACATCTTTAGATACTGTGGGCTATTTGGATTGATCACGGCCAACCCACCTAACCTGCACGTCTTTGGGCGGTGGGAGGAAACCGGAGCACCCGGAGGAAGCCCACGCAGACACGGGGAGGACGTCCAGACTCCGCACAGACAGTGACCCAAGCCGGGAATCGAACCTGGGACCCTGTAGCTGTGAGGCAGCAGTGCTAACCACTGTTCAGTCCCGGCTCTGGGTCACTGTCCGTGTGGAGTTTGCACGTTCTCCCCGTGTTAGCCTGGGTTTCAACCCCACAACCCAAAGATGTGCAGGGCAGGTGGGTTGGCCACACTAAGTTGCCCCTGAATTGGAAAAACTGAACTGGGCTCTGAATTTATTGAAAAAATATTTTTATTGCCATTTCCACAATTCTGTGCATTGCGGCTTGTTTACATTTCTCAGAGAGTGAAAAGGCTTTCTCTTACGTTTCTATCGTTACAAACTGTTGCCGTTCAGTTCGGCGTGTCTGCCCCCCCAACCCCCCTTTCCCTAACCCTTCCCCTCTCTCCCCCGCAGACCCTCCGTGATGCCCTTCCGGGCCGACCTGGTGTGTGACCCCCTGCTCCTGGTTTACCCCCTTACCCCCCCTTTCTTTTCTCCCTCCATCGGTTTCAGCCGTGTTCTTTCAGTGGATTGGGGGGGGGGGGTTCCCCCTCTCCATCCCTCTCGGTGGGGGGGGGGTTCCCCCCACTCCACAACTCTCGGTGGGGGGGATTCCCCCCTCCATCTCTCTCGGTGTGGGGGGATTCGCCCTCTCCATCTCTCTCGGTGTGGGGGGATTCCCCCCCTCCATCTCTCTCGGTGTGGGGGATTCCCTCCCTCCATCTCTCGGTGGTGGGGGGGCGGTTCCCCTCTCCATCTCTCTCGGTGGGGGGGGGTTCCCCCACTCCATCTCTCTCGGTGGGGTGGGGGTTCCCCCCTCTCCATCCCTCGGTGGGGGGTCCCCCCTCTCCATCCCTCTCGGTGGGGGGGGGGGGGGTTCCCCCCACTCCACAACTCTCGGTGGGGGGGGGGATTTACCCCTCCATCTCTCTCGGTGTGGGGGGATTCGCCCTCTCCATCTCTCTCGGTGTGGGGGGATTCCCCCCCCCCTCCATCTCTCTCGGTGTTGGGGGGGGGGGGGGTTTCCCCTCTCCATCTCTCTCGGTGGGGGGGGGGGTTCCCCCACTCCATCTCTCTCGGTGGGGTGGGGGTTCCCCCTCTCCATCCCTCTCGGTGGGGTGGTCCCCCCTCTCCATCTCTCTCGGTGGGGGGCCCCCCCGTCTCCATCACTCTCGGTGGGGAGGTGGCTGTTCCCCTCTCTCCATCTCTCTCATAGAACATTACAACGCAGTACAGGCCCTTCGGCCCTCGATGTTGCGCCGAACTGTGAAACCACTCTGAAGCCCATCTACACTATTCCCTTCTCGTCCATATGTCTATCCAATGACCATTTGAATGCCCTTAGTGTTGGCGAGTCCACTACTGTTGCAGGCAGAGCATTCCACGCCCTTACTACTCTCTGAGTAAAGAACCTACCTCTGACATCTGTCTTATATCTATCTCCCCTCAATCTAAAGCTATGTCCCCTCGTGCTAGACATCACCATCCGAGGAAAAAGGCTCTCACTATCCACCCTATCCAATCCTCTGATCACCTTGTATGCCTCAATTATGTCACCTCTTAACTTTCTTCTCTCTAACGAAAACAGCCTCAAGTCCCTCAGCCTTTCCTCATAAGATCTTCCCTCCATAACCAGGCAACATTCTGGTAAATCTCCTCTGCACCCTTTCCAATGCTTCCACATCCTTCCTATAATGCGGCGACCAGAATTGCACGCAATACTCCAAATGCGGCCGCACCAGAGTTTTGTACAGCCGCAACATGACCTCATGGCTCCGAAATTCAGACACTCTACCAATAAAAGCTAACACACCGTACACCTTCTTAACAACCCTCTCAACCTGAGTGGCAACTTTCAGGGATCTATGTACATGGACACCGAGATCTCTCTGCTCATCCACACTGCCAAGAATCTTACCATTAGCCCAGTACGTTGTCTTCCTGTTATTCCTTCCTAAATGAATCACCTCACATTTTTCTGCATTAAACTCCATTTGCCCCCTCTCAGCCCAGCGCTGCAGCTTATCTATGTCCCTCTGTAACTTGTAACATCCTTCCGCACTGTCCACAACTCCACCGACTTTAGTGTCATCTGCAAATTTACTCACCCATCCTTCTGCGCCCTCCTCCAGGTCATTTATAAAAATGAAACACAGCAGTGGCCCCAATACAGATCCTTGTGGTACACCACTAGTAACTGGACTCCAGTCTGAACACTTCCCATCAACCACCACCCTTTGTCTTCTTCCAGCTAGCCAATTTCTGATCCAAACTGCTAAATCTTTCTGAATCCCATGCTTCCGTATTTTCTGCAGTCGCCTACCGTGGGGAACCTTGTCAAACGCGTTACTGAAATCCATATACACCACATCAACTGCTTTACCCTCATCCACCTGTTTCTCACCTTCTCAAAGAACTCTATATGGTTTGTGAGGCACAACCTACCCTTCACAAAACCGTGTTGACTATGTCTAATCAAATTATTCCTTTCCAGATGATTATACACCCTATCTCTTAAAAACCTTTCCAAGATTTTGCCCACAACAGAAGTAAGGCTCACTGGTCTATATTTACCGGGGTTGTCTCTACTCCCCTTCTTGAACAAGGGGACAACATTTGCCAGAGAATCCTAGGATAAATCCCCTCCGGCCCAGGGGACTTGTCTATTTTCACCCTTTCCAGAATTGCTAACACCTCCTCCTTATGAACCTCAAGTCCTTCTAGTCGAGTAGCCTGAATCTCAGTATTCTCCTCGTCAACATTGTCTTTTTCCTGTGTGAATAGTGATGAAAAATATTCGTATAGCACCTCTCTTATCTCCACGGACTCCAAGCACAACTTCCCACTCCTGTCCTTGACTGGCCCTACTCCTACCCTAGTCATTCTTTTATTCCTGACATATCTGTAGAAAGCTTTAGGGTTATCCTTGATCCTACCATCCAAAGACTTCTCATGTCCCCTTCTGGCTCTTCTTAGCTCCCTCTTTAGGTCCTTCCTAGCTAACTTGTAACTCTCGAGCGCCCTTACTGAACCTTCATGTCTCAGCTTGACATAAGCCTCCTTCCTTCTTCCTCTAGACAAGTGTTTCAACTGCCTTAGTAAACCACGGTTCCCTTGCTCGACCACTTCCTCCCTGCCTGACAGGTACATACTTATCAAGGACACGCAGTAGCTGTTCTTTGAACAAGCTCCACATTTCCATTGTGCACATCCCCTGCAGTTTTCCTCTCCGTCTCGGTGGGGGTGGGGGGGGGGGAAGGGTCCCCCCTCTCCATCTCTCTGGGTGGGTGGGGTGTTCCCGCCTCTCCATCTCTCTCGGTGGGGGAGTCCCCCCTCTCCATCTCTCTCTTTGGGGGTCTCCCGCCTCTCCATCTCTCTCGGTGGGGGCAAAGTTCCCCCCTCTCCATCTCTCTCGGTGGAGGGGGGACCCCCTCTCCATCTCTCTCGGCGGGGGGGGCGGGGGTCCACCCTCTCCATCTCTCTCGGTGGAGGGGGAGTTCCCCCCTCTCCATCTCTCTCGGTGGGTGTGGGGGTTCCCGCCTCTCCATCTCTCTCGGTGGGGGGGTCCCCCTCTCCATCTCTCTCGCTGGGGGAGTCCCCCCTCTCCATCTCTCTCGGTGGGGGGTCCCCCCTCTCCATCTCTCTCGGTGGTGGGGGGGTCTTCCTCTCCTTCTCTCTCAGCGAGGGGGGGGTCCACCCTCTCCATCTCTCTCGGTGGAGGGGGAGTTCTCCCCTCTCCATCTCTCTCGGTGGGGGCAGGACTCCCCCTCTCCATCTCTCTCGGTGGGGGCAAAGTTCCCCCCTCTCCATCTCTCTCGGTGGAGGGGGGACCCCCTCTCCATCTCTCTCGGCGGGGGGGGGGGTCCACCCTCTCCATCTCTCTCGGTGGAGGGGGAGTTCCCCCCTCTCCATCTCTCTCGGTGGGTGTGGGGGTTCCCGCCTCTCCATCTCTCTCGGTGGGGGGTCCCCCCTCTCCATCTCTCTCGGTGGTGGGGGGGGGGGGGTCGCCCTCTCCTTCTCTCTCAGCGGGGGGAGGGTCCACCCTCTCCATCTCTCTCGGTGGAGGGGGAGTTCTCCCCTCTCCATCTCTCTCGGTGGGGGCATGGCTCCCCCCTCTCCATCTCTCTCGGTGGGGGGGTTCCCCTCTCTATCTCTCTCGGCGGGGGAGAGCGGGTCCACCCTCTCCATCTCTCGGTGGAGGGGGATTTATCCCCTCTCCATCTCTCCAGGTGGGGGGGGGGGTCCACCCTCTCCATCTCTCTCTCGGTGGGGGGGGGGGGGTTCCCCTTCTCCATCTCGCTTTGTGGGGGGGGGTCTCCTTCTCCATATCTCTCAGTGGGGGAGGGGGTTCCACCAACATCTCTCTGTGGGGGGAGGGGGGGTACCCCTTTTCCATCTCGCTCTGTGGGGGGGGGTCCTCTTCTCCATCTCTCTCGGTGGGGGAGGGGGTTCCCCTTCTCCATCTCTCTCGGTGGGGGGAGGCTGTTCTCCCCTCTCCATCATCTCGGTCTCTTCGTCTCTCCGTCTCTCTCTGGGACTCTGCCAAAACAAAATGCACAACCAGCAGTCGGCCATTAGTATGTCAGTTCACAATGGCCATTGTATGTCAGTTCACGGTGGCCATTTTATGTCGGTTCACGGGAGCCATTTTATGTCAGTTCACAATAGCCATTTTATGTCAGTTAACAATGGACAGTTCATGTCAGGTCGCAATGGCCATTTTGTGTCAGTTCACAATGGACAGTTAATGTCAGTTCACGGGGGCCATTTTGTGTCAGGTCGCAATGGCCATTGTATGTCAGTTCAGAATGGCCATTTTATGTCAGTTCACGGTAGCCATTGTATGTCAGTTCACATTGGCCATTTATGTCAGTTCACAATGGCCATTTTATGTCAGTTGACATTGGCCATTTTATGTCAGTTCACGGGGGCCATTTTATGTCAGTTCACGGTGGCCATTGTATGTCAGTTCACATTGGCCATTTTATGTCAGTTCACAGTGGCCATTTTATGTCAGTTCACAATGGCCATTTTATGTCAGTTCACAATGGCCATTTTATGTCAGTTCACAATGGCCATTTTATGTCAGTTCACGGTGGCCATTGTATGTCAGTTCACAATGGCCATTTTATGTCAATTTGCAATGGACATTTTTTGTCAGTTCACAATGGCCATTTTATGTCAGTTTGCAATGGCCATTTTATCTCAGTTGCGGTGGCCAGTTCATGTCGGTTCACGGGGGCCATTTTATGTCAGTTCACGGTGGCCATTTTATGTCAGTTCATGGGGGCCATTTTATGTCAGTTCATGGTGGCCATTGTATGTCAGTTCACAATGGCCATTGTATGTCAGTTCACAATGGCCATTTTATGTCAGTTTGCAATGGCCATTTTTTCTCAGTTGACGGTGGCCATTTTGTGTCAGTTCACGGTGGCCATTGTATGTCAGTTTACAATGGCCATTGCATGTCAGTTCACAATGACCATTTTGTGTCAGTTTACAATGGCCATTTTATCTCAGTTGCGGTGGCCAGTTCATGTCGGTTCACGGGGACCATTTTATGTCAGTTCACGGTGGCCATTTTATGTCGGTTGACGGGGGCCTTTTTATGTCTGCTCGCAATGGCCATTTTATGTCAGTTCACGGCGGCCATTGTATGTCAGTTCACGGCAGCCATTTTATGTCAGTTCACGGTGTCCACTGTATGTCAGTTCACAATGGCCATTTTATGTCAGTTCACAATGGCCATTTTATCTCAGTTGCGGTGGCCAGTTCATGTCGGTTCACGGGGACCATTTTATGTCAGTTCACGGTGGCCATTTTATGTCGGTTGACGGGGGCCTTTTTATGTCTGCTCGCAATGGCCATTTTATGTCAGTTCACGGCGGCCATTGTATGTCAGTTCACGGCAGCCATTTTATGTCAGTTCACGGTGTCCACTGTATGTCAGTTCACAATGGCCATTTTATGTCAGTTCACAATGACCATTTTATGTCAGTTCACGGTGGCCATTGTATGTCAGTTCACAATGGCCATTGTATGTCAGTTCACAATGGCCATTTTATGTCAGTTTGCAATGGCCATTTTTTCTCAGTTGACGGTGGCCATTGTATGTCCGTTCACAATGGCCATTTTATGTCAGTTTGCAATGGCCATTTTATCTCAGTTGTGGTGGCCAGTTCATGTCGGTTCACGGGGGCCATTTTATGTCAGTTCACGGTGGCCATTTTATGTCAGTTCACGGGGGCCATTTTATGTCAGTTCATGGTGGCTATTGTATGTCAGTTCACAATGGCCATTTTATTTCAGTTCACGGTAGCCATTTTATCTCAGTTCAAAGTGGCCATTTTATGTCAGTTCAAGGGGCCCTTTTTATGTCAGGTCGCAATGGCCATTTTATGTCAGTTCACAATGGCCATTTTATGTCAGTTCATGGTGGCCATTGTATGTCAGTTCACAATGGCCATTGTATGTCAGTTCACAATGGCCATTTTATGTCAGTTTGCCATGGCCATTTTTCTTCAGTTGACGGTGGCCATTTTATGTCAGTTCACAGTTGCCATTTTATGTCAGTTCACGGGGTCCATTTTAAGACAGTTCACAATGGCCATTTTATGTCAGTTCACAATGGCCATTTTATGTCAGTTCACGGTGGCCATTGTGAGTCAGTTAACAATGGCCATTTTATGTCAGTTCACAATGGCCATTTTATGTCAGTTCATGGTGGCCATTGTATGTCAGTTCACAATGGCCATTGTATGTCAGTTCACAATGGCCATTTTATGTCAGTTTGCAATGGCCATTTTATATCAGTTGACGGTGGCCATTTTGTGTCAGTTCACGGTGGCCATTGCATGTCAGTTCACAATGGCCATTGTATGTCAGTTCACAATGGCCAGTTTATGTCAGTTTGCAATGGCCATTTTATCTCAGTTGCGGTGGCCAGTTCATGTCGGTTCACGGAGGCCATTTTATGTCAGGTCACGGTGGCCATTTTATGTCAGTTCAAGGAGGCCATTTTATTCAGTCAATGGGGGCCATTTTATGTCAGTTTACGGTGGCCATTTTATGTCAGTTCACGGTGGTCATTTTATGTCGGTTCATGGCGGCAATTTTATGTCAGGTCACGGTGGCTATTTTATGTTAGCTCATGGCGGCCATTTAATGTCAGTTCACGGGGCCATTTTATGTCAGTTCACGATGGACATTTTATGTCAGTTCACGGGGGCCATTTTATGTCAGCCCATGGTGGCCATGTATATGTCAGTTCACAATGGCCATTGTATGTCAGTTCACAATCGTTATTTTGTGTCAGTTCACGGTGGCCATTGTATGTCAGTTTACAATGGCCATTTTATGTCAGTTTGCAATGGCCATTTTATCTCAGTTGCGGTGGCCAGAACATGTCGGTTCACGGGGGCCATTTTATGTCAGTTCACGGTGGCCATTTTCTGTCAGTTCACGGTGGCCATTGTATGTCAGTTCACAGTGGACATTTAATGTCAGTTCAAGGTGGCCATTGTATGTCAGTTCACAATGGCCATTTTATGACTGTTCACATTGGCCATTTTATGTCAGTTCAAGGGGGCCATTGTATGTCAGTTCACAATGGACAGTTTATGTCAGTTCACGGGTGCCATTTTATGTCAGTTCACGGGTGCCTTTTTATGTCAGGTCGCAATGGCCATTTTATGTCAGTTCACGGCGGCCATTGTATATCAGTTCACAGTGGCCAATTTATTTCAGTTCACAGTGGCCATTTTATGTCAGTTCACAATGGCCATTTCATGTCAGTTCATGGGGGCCATTGTATGTCAGTTCAGAATGGACAGTTTATATCAGTTCACGGGGGCCTTTTTATGTCAGGTCGCAATGGCCATTTTATGTCAGTTCACAATGGCCATTTTATGTCTGCTCACATTGGCCATTTTATGTCAGTTCACGGGGGCCATTGTATGTCAGTTCACAATGGCCATTGTATGTCAGTTCACAATGGCCGTTTTATGTCAGTTCACGGTGGCCATTGTATATCTGTTCACAATGCCATTTTATGTCAGTTCACGGGGTCCATTTTATGTCAGTACACGGTGGCCATTTTATGTCTGTTCACAATGGTCATTTTATGTCAGTTCACGGTGGCCATTGTATGTCAGTTCACAGTGGACATTTTATGTCAGTTCACGGTGGCCATTGTATGTCAGTTCACGGTGGTCATTTTATGTCTGTTCACAATGGCCATTTTATGTCAGTTCATGGTGGCCATTGTATGTCAGTTCACAATGGCCATTGTATGTCAGTTCAAAGTGGACATTTTATGTCAGTTCATGGTGGCCATTGTATGTCAGTTCACAATCGCCATTGTATGTCAGTTCGCAATGGCCATTTTATGTCAGTTCACAATGGCCATTTTATGTCAGTTCATGGTGGCCATTGTATGCCAGTTCACAATGGCCACTGTATGTCAGTTCACAATGGCCATTGTATGTCAGTTCACAATGGCCATGTTATGTCAGTTTGCAATGGCCATTTTATCTCAGTTGCGGTGGCCAGTTTGTGTCGGTTCACGGTGGCCATTTTATGTCAGTTCACGGGGGCCATTTTATGTCAGTTCATGGTGGTCAATTTATTTCGGTTGAAGGGGGCCGTTTTATGTCAGCTCGCAATGGCCATTTTATGTCAGTTCACGGTTGCCATTGTATGTCCGTTCACGGGGGCCGTTTTATGTCAGCTCGCAATGGCCATTTTATGTCAGTTCACGGTGGCCATTTTATGTCAGTTCACGGTGGCCATTGTATGTCAGTTCACGGTGGCCATTTTATGTCAGGTCACGGTGGCTATTTTATGTTAGCTCACGGCAGCCATTTTATGTCCATTCGCGGTGACCATTTAATGTCAGTTCATGGCAGCCATTTTATGTCAGTTCACGGTGGTCATTTTATATTGGTTGAAGGGGGGCATTTTATGTCAGCTCGCAATGGCCATTTTATGTCAGTTCACGGTGGCCATGTTATGTCAGTTCACGTTGGCCATTTTATGTCAGTTCACGGCAGCCATTTTATGTCAGTTCACGGTGGCCATTTTATGTCAGTTCACAATGGACAGTTTATGTCAGTTCAGAGCCATCCCACAGCCAGCACTGCCTGTGCTCCACCGACACAGCCATCACTGTCAGTGCTCCCCCCACACAGCCAGCACTGTCAGTGCTCCCCCCACACAGCCAGCACTGTCAGTGCTCCACACACACAGCCACCGCTGCCAGTGCCTCGTCACAACAGCCAGCACTGTCAGTGCTCCCCCACACATAGCCAGCACTGTCAGTGCTCCAACACACAGCCAACACTGCCAGTGCTCCCCACACAGCCAGCACTGTCAGTGCTCCCCCCACACAGCCAGCACTGTCAGTGCTCCACACACACAGCCACCGCTGCCAGTGCCTCGTCACAACAGCCAGCACTGTCAGTGCTCCCCCACACATAGCCAGCACTGTCAGTGCTCCAACACACAGCCAACACTGCCAGTGCTCCCCACACAGCCAGCACTGTCAGTGCTCCCCCCACACAGCCAGCACTGTCAGTGCTCCCACCACACAGCCAGCACTGTCAGTGCTCCCTCCACACAGCCAGCACTGTCAGTACTCCCCCACACATCCAGCACTGTCAGTATTCCCCCCACACAGCCAGCACTGTCAGTGCTCCCCCCACAGCCAACACTGTCAGTGCTCCCCCACACAGCCAGCACTGTCAGAGCGACCCACACAGCCAGCACTGTCAGTGCTCCCACCACACAGCCAGCACTGTCAGTGCTCCCACCACACAGCTAGCACTGTCAGTGCTCCCACCACACAGCCAGCACTGTCAGAGCTCCACCACACAGCCAGCACTGTCAGTGCTCCCACCACAAATCCAGCACTGTCAGTGCCCCCCCCCACACAGCCAGCACTGTCAGTGCTCCCCTCACACAGCCAGCACTGCCAGTGCTCCCCCACACAGCCAGCACTGTCAGTGCTCCCCCCACACAGCCAGCACTGCCAGTGCTCCCCCCGCCAGCACTGTCAGTGCTCCCCCACAGAGCCAGCACTGTCAGAGTTCGCCCCACACAGCCAGCACTGTCAGTCCTCCCCACACACAGCCAGCACTGTTAGTGCTCCCACCACACAGCCAGCACTGTCAGGGCTCCCCACACATCCAGCGCTGTCAGTGCTCCCCCACACAGCCAGCACTGCCAGTGCTCCCACCACACATCCAGCACTGCCCGTGCTCCCACCACACAGCCAGCACTGTCAGTGCTCCCACCACACAGCCAGCACTGTCAGTGCTCCCCCACAAAGCCAGCACTGTCAGTGCTCCCCACACAGCCAGCACTGTCAGTGCTCACCCCACACAGCCAGCACTGTCAGTGCTCCCACCACACAGCCAGCACTGTCAGTGCTCACCCCACACAGCCAGCACTGTCAGTGCTCCCCCCACACAGCCAGCACTGTCAGTGCTCCCCCACACAGCCAGCACTGTCAATGCTCCCCACACACAGCCAGCACTGTCAGTGCTCCCCCACAGCCAGCACTGTCAGTGCTCCCCCCACACAGTCAGCACTGCCAGTGCTCCCCCTGCACAGCCAGCACTGTCAGTGCTCCCCTCACACAGCCAGCACTGTCAGTGCTCCCCCACAGAGCCAGCACTGTCAGTCCTCCATCCACACAGCTAGCACTGTCAGTGCTCCCACCACACAGCCAGCACTGTCAGAGCTCCACCACACAGCCAGCACTGTCAGTGCTCCCACCACAAATCCAGCACTGTCAGTGCCCCCCCCCCACACAGCCAGCACTGTCAGTGCTCCCCTCACACAGCCAGCACTGCCAGTGCTCCCCCACACAGCCAGCACTGTCAGTGCTCCCCCCACACAGCCAGCACTGCCAGTGCTCCCCCACACAGCCAGCACTGTCAGTGCTCCCCCACAGAGCCAGCACTGTCAGAGTTCGCCCCACACAGCCAGCACTGTCAGTCCTCCCCACACACAGCCAGCACTGTTAGTGCTCCCACCACACAGCCAGCACTGTCAGGGCTCCCCACACAGCCAGCGCTGTCAGTGCTCCCCCCACACAGCCAGCACTGCCAGTGCTCCCACCACACATCCAGCACTGCCCGTGCTCCCACCACACAGCCAGCACTGTCAGTGCTCCCACCACACAGCCAGCACTGTCAGTGCTCCCCCACAAAGCCAGCACTGTCAGTGCTCCCCACACAGCCAGCACTGTCAGTGCTCACCCCACACAGCCAGCACTGTCAGTGCTCCCACCACACAGCCAGCACTATCAGTGCTCACCCCACACAGCCAGCACTGTCAGTGCTCCCCCCACACAGCCAGCACTGTCAGTGCTCCCCCACACAGCCAGCACTGTCAATGCTCCCCACACACAGCCAGCACTGTCAGTGCTCCCCCACAGCCAGCACTGTCAGTGCTCCCCCCACACAGCCAGCACTGTCAGTGCTCCCACCACACAGCCAGCACTGTCAGTGCTCACCCCACACAGCCAGCACTGTCAGTGCTCCCCCACACAGCCAGCACTGTCAGTGCTCCCCCACACAGCCAGCACTGTCAGTGCTCCCACCACACAACCAGCACTGTCAGTGCTCCCCCACACAGCCTGCACTGTCAGTTCTCCCACCACACAGCCAGCACTGTCAGTGCTCCCCCACACAGCCAGCACAATCAGTGCTCCCCCACACAGCCAGCACTGTCAGTGCTCCCCCACAGAGCCAGCACTGTCAGTGTTCCCACCACGCAGCCAGCACTGTCAGTGCTCCCACCACACAGCCAGCACTGTCAGCGCTCCCTACACAGCCAGCACTGTCAGTGCTCCCACCACACAGCCTGCACTGTCAGTGCTCCCACCACACAGCCAGCACTGTCAGCGCTCCCCACACAGCCAGCACTGTCAGTGCTCCCCGACACAGCCAGCACTGTCAGTGCTCCCAGCACACAGCCAGCACTGTCAGTGTTCCCCACGCCCCAGACCCAGCTCCTGATTGGCTGAGACGCTGTCAGTCAGCGCCAGGAGATACTGATAGGCTGAGAGACTGTCAGTCAGCGGCTGGAGCTCCTGATTGGCTGAGAGACTGTCAGTCAGCGGTTGGAACTCCTGATTGGCTGAGGGGCTTTCTGTCAGTTTTATTTTCTCATTAATTTAATAATTGATGCAACCGGATATTTCACCTCGATCTTGATCTGCTCCCTGAACCTGGACTGAGTCACCACATAAATAAATGTGCTCCCACCGCACAGCCAGCACTGTCAGTGCTCCCCACACATCCAGCACTGTCAGTGCTCCCCCACACAGTCAGCACTGCCAGTGCTCCCACCACACAGCCAGCACTGCCCGTGCTCCCACCACACAGCCAGCACTGTCAGTGCTCCCACCACACAGCCAGCACTGTCAGTGCTCCCCCACACAGCCAGCCCTTCCAGTGATCCCCCCACACAGCCAGCACTGTCAGTGCTCCCCCCACACAGCCAGCACTGTCAGTGCACACCCCACACAGCCAGCACTGTCAGTGCTCCCAACACACAGCCAGCACTGCCAGTGCTCCCCCCACACAGCCAGCACTGCCAGTGCTCCCTCCACACAGCCGGCACTGCCAGTGCTCCCATCACACAGCAAGCACTGCCAGTGCTCCACCAACACAGCCAGCACTGTCAGTGCTCCGAACACACTGCCAGCACTGTCAGTGCTCCCACCACACAGCCAGCACTGTCAGTGCTCCCACCACACAGCCAGCACTGTCAGTGCTCCCACCCCATAGCCAGCACTGTCAGTGCTCACCCCACACAGCCAGCACTGTGAGTGCTCCCCACACAGCCAGCACTGTCAGTGCTTCCCGCACACAGCCAGCACTGTCAGTGCTCCCCCCACAGCCAGCACTGTCAGTGCTCCCCCACACAGCCAGCACTGTCAGTGCTCCCACCACACAGCCAGCACTGTCAGTGCTCACCCCACACAGCCAGCACTGTCAGTGCTCCCCATACAGCCAGCAATGTCAGTGCTCCCCCCACACAGCCAGCACTGTCAGTGCTCCCCCCACACAGCCAGCACTGTCAGTGCTCCCACGACACAACCAGCACTGTCAGTGCTCCCCCGCACAGCCAGCACTGTCAGTGCTCCCCCACACAGCCAGCACTGTCACTGATCCCCCCACACAGCCAGCACTGTCAGTGCTCCCCACACAGCCAGCACTGTCAGTTCTCCCACCACACAGCCAGCACTGTCAGTGCTCCCCCACACAGCCTGCACTGTCAGTTCTCCCACCACACAGCCAGCACTGTCAGTGCTCCCCCCCCACACCCAGCACTGTCAGTGCTCCCCCCCACACAGCCAGCACTGTCAGTGCTCCCCCACACAGCCAGCACTGTCAGAGCTCCCCCACACAGCCAGCACTGTCAGTGCTCCCACCACACAGCCAGCACTGTCAGTGCTCCGACCACACAGCCAGCACTGTCAGTGCTCCCCCACACAGCCAGCACTGTCAGTGCTCCCCCACACAGCCAGCACTGCCAGTGCTCCCCCACACAGCCAGAACTGTCAGTGATCCCCCCACACAACCAGCACTGTCAGTGCTCCCCCCACCCAGCCAGCACTGTCAGTGCTCCCCCCACACAGCCAGCACTGCCAGTGCTCCCCCTACACAGCCAGCACTGTCAGTGCTCCCCTCACACAACCTGCACTGTCAGTGCTCCCCACAGAGCCAGCACTGTCAGTCCACCACCCACACAGCTAGCCCTGTCAGTGCTCCCACCACACAGCCAGCACTGTCAGAGCTCCACCACACAGCCAGCACTGTCAGTGCTCCCACCAGAAATCCAGCACTGTCAGTGCCCCCCCCACACAGCCAGCACTGTCAGTGCTCCCCTCACACAGCCAGCACTGCCCGTGCTCCCCCACACAGCCAGCACTGTCAGTGCTTCCCCCACACAGCCAGTACTGCCAGTGCTCCCCCCACACAGCCAGCACTGTCAGTGCTCCCCCACAGAGCCAGCACTGTCAGAGTTCGCCCCACACAGCCAGCACTGTCAGTCCTCCCCACACCCAGCCAGCACTGTTAGTGGTCCCACCACACAGCCAGCACTGTCAGTGCTCCCCACACAGCCAGCGGTGTCAGTGTTCCCCCACACAGCCAGCACTGCCAGTGCTCCCACCACACAGCCAGCACTGCCCGTGCTCCCACCACACAGCCAGCACTTTCAGTGCTCCCACCACACAGCCAGCACTGTCAGTGCTCCCCCCACACAGCCAGCACTGTCAGTGCTCCCCCACACAGCCAGCACTGTCAGTGCTCACCCCACACAGCCAGCACTGTCAGTGCTCCCACCACACAGCCAGCACTGTCAGTGCTCACCCCACACAGCCAGCACTGTCAGTGCTCCCCCCACACAGCCAGCACTGCCAGTGCTCCCCCACACATCCAGCACTGTCAGTTCTCCCCGCACACAGCCAGCACTGTCAGTGCTCCCCCACAGCCAGCACTGTCAGTGCTCCCCCCACACAGCCAGCACTGTCAGTGCTCCCACCACACAGCCAGCACTGTCATTGCTCACCCCACACAGCCAGCACTCTCAGTGCTCCCCCACACAGCCAGCACTGTCAGTGCTCCCCCACACAGCCAGCACTGTCAGTGCTCCCACCACACAACCAGCACTGTCAGTGCTCCCCCACACAGCCTGCACTGTCAGTTCTCCTACCGCATAGCCAGCACTGTCAGTGCTCCCCCCACACAGCCAGCACAGTCAGTGCTCCCCCATACAGCCAGCACTGTCAGTGCTCCCCACAGAGCCAGCACTGTCAGTCCACCACCCACACAGCTAGCCCTGTCAGTGCTCCCACCACACAGCCAGCACTGTCAGAGCTCCACCACACAGCCAGCACTGTCAGTGCTCCCACCACAAATCCAGCACTGTCAGTGCCCCCCCCACACAGCCAGCACTGTCAGTGCTCCCCTCACACAGCCAGCACTGCCCGTGCTCCCCCACACAGCCAGCACTGTCAGTGCTTCCCCCACACAGCCAGTTCTGCCAGTGCTCCCCCCACACAGCCAGCACTGTCAGTGCTCCCCCACAGAGCCAGCACTGTCAGAGTTCGGCCCACACAGCCAGCACTGTCAGTCCTCCCCACACACAGCCAGCACTGTTAGTGGTCCCACCACACAGCCAGCACTGTCAGTGCTCCCCACACAGCCAGCGGTGTCAGTGTTCCCCCACACAGCCAGCACTGCCAGTGCTCCCACCACACAGCCAGCACTGCCCGTGCTCCCACCACACAGCCAGCACTGTCAGTGCTCCCACCACACAGCCAGCACTGTCAGTGCTCCCCCCACACAGCCAGCACTGTCAGTGCTCCCCCCACACAGCCAGCACTGTCAGTGCTCACCCCACACAGCCAGCACTGTCAGTGCTCCCACCACACAGCCAGCACTGTCAGTGCTCACCCCACACAGCCAGCACTGTCAGTGCTCCCCCCACACAGCCAGCACTGTCAGTGCTCCCCCACACATCCAGCACTGTCAGTGCTCCCCGCACACAGCCAGCACTGTCAGTGCTCCCCCACAGCCAGCACTGTCAGTGCTCCCCCCACACAGCCAGCACTGTCAGTGCTCCCACCACACAGCCAGCACTGTCATTGCTCACCCCACACAGCCAGCACTGTCAGTGCTCCCCCACACAGCCAGCACTGTCAGTGCTCCCCCACACAGCCAGCACTGTCAGTGCTCCCACCACACAACCAGCACTGTCAGTGCTCCCCCACACAGCCTGCACTGTCAGTTCTCCTACCGCATAGCCAGCACTGTCAGTGCTCCCCCCACACAGCCAGCACAGTCAGTGCTCCCCCACACAGCCAGCACTGTCAGTGCTCCCCCACAGAGCCAGCACTGTCAGTGCTCCCCACACAGCCAGCACTGTCAGTGCTCCCCCACACAGCCAGCACTGTCAGTGCTCCCCCACAGAGCCAGCACTGTCAGTGTTCCCACCACGCAGCCAGTACTGTCAGTGCTCCCCATACAGCCACCACTGTCATTGCTCCCACCACACAGCCAGCACTGTCAGTGCTCCCCCACACAGCCAGCACTGTCAGTGCTCCCCGCACACAGCCAGCACTGTCAGTGCTCCCACCACACAGCCAGCACTGTCAGTGCTCCCCCACACAGCCAGCACTGTCAGTGCTCCCCCCGCACAGCCAGCACTGTCAGTGCTCACCCCAGACAGCCAGCACTGTCAGTGCTCCCACCACACAGCCAGCACTGTCAGTGCTCACCCCACACAGCCAGCACTGTCAGTGCTCCCCCACACAGCCAGCACTGTCAGTGCTCCCCCACACAGCCAGCACTGTCAGTGCTCCCCGTACACAGCCAGCACTGTCAGTGCTCCCCCACAGCCAGCACTGTCGTGCTCCCCCACACAGCCAGCACTGTCAGTGCTCCCACCACACAGCCAGCACTGTCAGTGCTCACCCCACACAGCCAGCACTGTCAGTGCTCCCCCCACACAGCCAGCACTGTCAGTGCTCGCCCACACAGCCAGCACTGTCAGTGCTCCCACCACACAACCAGCACTGTCAGTGCTCCCGCACACAGCCTGCACTGTCAGTTCTCCCACCACACAGCCAGCACTGTCAGTGCTCCCCCCACACAGCCAGCACAGTCAGTGCTCCCCCACACAGCCAGCACTGTCAGTGCTCCCCCACAGAGCCAGCACTGTCAGTGCTCCCCACACAGCCAGCACTGTCAGTGCTCCCCCACATAGCCAGCACTGTCAGTGCTCCCCCACACAGCCAGCACTAACAGTGCTCCCACCACACAGCCAGCACTGTCAGTGTTCCCACCACGCAGCCAGTACTGTCAGTGCTCCCCACACAGCCACCACTGTCAGTGCTCCCACCACACAGCCAGCACTGTCAGTGCTCCCACCACACTGCCAGCACTGTCAGCGCTCCCCCACACAGCCAGCACTGTCAGTGCTCCCACCACACAGCCAGCACTAACAGTGCTCCCACCACACAGCCAGCACTGTCAGCGCTCCCCCACACAGCCAGCACTGTCAGTGCTCCCCACACAGCCAGCACTGTCAGTGCTCCCACCACACAGCCAGCACTGTCAGTGTTCCCCACGCCCCAGACCCAGCTCCTGATTGGCTGAGAGGCTGTCAGTCAGCGTCAGGAGGTATTGATAGGCTGAGAGACTGTCAGTCAGCGGCTGGAGCTCCTGATTGGCTGAGAGACTGTCAGTCAGCGGTTGGAACTCCTGATTGGCTGAGGGGCTTTCAGTCAGTTTTATTTTCTGATTAATTTAATAATTGATGCAACCGGATATTTCACCGCGATCTTGATCTGCTCCCTGAACCTGGACTGAGTCACCACATAAATAAATGTGCTCCCACCGCACAGCCAGCACTGTCAGTGCTCCCCACACAGCCAGCACTGTCAGTGCTCCCCACACAGCCAGCACTGTCAGTGCTCCCCCCACACAGCCAGCACTGCCAGTGCTCCCACCACACAGCCAGCACTGCCCGTGCTCCCACCACACAGCCAGCACTGTCAGTGCTCCCACCACACAGCCAGCACTGCCAGTGCTCCCCCACACAGCCAGCCCTTTTAGTGATCCCCCCACACAGCCAGCACTGTCAGTGCTCCCCCCACACAGCCAGCACTGTCAGTGCTCACCCCACACAGCCAGCACTGTCGGTGCTCCCAACACACAGCCAGCACTGTCAGTGCACCCCCCACACAGCCAGCACTGCCAGTGCTCGCACCACACAGCCAGCACTGCCAGTGCTCCCATCACACAGGAAGCACTGCCAGTGCTCCACCCACACAGCCAGCACTGTCAGTGCTCCGAACACACAGCCAGCACTGTCAGTGCTCCCACCACACAGCCAGCACTGTCAGTGCTCCCACCACACAGCCAGCACTGTCAGTGCTCCCACCCCACAGACAGCACTGTCAGTGCTCACCCCACACAGCCAGCACTGTGAGTGCTCCCCACACAGCCAGCACTGTCTGTGCTCCCCGCACACAGTCAGCACTGTCAGTGCTGCCCCCACAGCCAGCACTGTCAGTGCTCCCCCACACAGCCAGCACTGTCAGTGCTCCCACCACACAGCCAGCACTGTCAGTGCTCACCCCACACAGCCAGCACTGTCAGTGCTCCCAACACACAGCCAGCACTGTCAGTGTTCCCCACGCCCCAGACCCAGCTCCTGATTGGCTGAGAGGCTGTCAGTCAGCGTCAGGAGGTATTGATAGGCTGAGAGACTGTCAGTCAGCGGCTGGAGCTCCTGATTGGCTGAGAGACTGTCAGTCAGCGGTTGGAACTCCTGATTGGCTGAGGGGCTTTCAGTCAGTTTTATTTTCTGATTAATTTAATAATTGATGCAACCGGATATTTCACCGCGATCTTGATCTGCTCCCTGTACCTGGACTGAGTCACCACATAAATAAATGTGCTCCCACCGCACAGCCAGCACTGTCAGTGCTCCCCACACAGCCAGCACTGTCAGTGCTCCCCCCACACAGCCAGCACTGCCAGTGCTCCCACCACACAGCCAGCACTGCCCGTGCTCCCACCACACAGCCAGCACTGTCAGTGCTCCCACCACACAGCCAGCACTGCCAGTGCTCCCCCACACAGCCAGCCCTTTTAGTGATCCCCCCACACAGCCAGCACTGTCAGTGCTCCCCCCACACAGCCAGCACTGTCAGTGCTCACCCCACACAGCCAGCACTGTCGGTGCTCCCAACACACAGCCAGCACTGTCAGTGCACCCCCCACACAGCCAGCACTGCCAGTGCTCGCACCACACAGCCAGCACTGCCAGTGCTCCCATCACACAGGAAGCACTGCCAGTGCTCCACCCACACAGCCAGCACTGTCAGTGCTCCGAACACACAGCCAGCACTGTCAGTGCTCCCACCACACAGCCAGCACTGTCAGTGCTCCCACCACACAGCCAGCACTGTCAGTGCTCCCACCCCACAGACAGCACTGTCAGTGCTCACCCCACACAGCCAGCACTGTGAGTGCTCCCCACACAGCCAGCACTGTCTGTGCTCCCCGCACACAGTCAGCACTGTCAGTGCTGCCCCCACAGCCAGCACTGTCAGTGCTCCCCCACACAGCCAGCACTGTCAGTGCTCCCACCACACAGCCAGCACTGTCAGTGCTCACCCCACACAGCCAGCACTGTCAGTGCTCCCCCATACAGCCAGCAATGTCAGTGCTCCCCCCACACAGCCAGCACTGTCAGTGCTCCCCCCACACTGCCAGCACTGTCAGTGCTCCCACGACACAAACAGCACTGTCAGTGCTCCCCCGCACAGCCAGCACTGTCAGTGCTCCCCCACACAGACAGCACTGTCAGTGATCCCCCCACACAGCCAGCACTGTCAGTGCTCCCCCACACAGCCTGCACTGTCAGTTCTCCCACCACACAGCCAGCACTGTCAGTGCTCCCCCACACAGCCTGCACTGTCAGTTCTCCCACCACACAGCCAGCACTGTCAGTGCTACCCCCACACACCCAGCACTGTCAGTGCTCCCCCCCACACAGCCAGCACTGTCAGTAGTCCCACCACACACCCAGCACTGTCAGTGCTCCCACCACACAGCCAGCACTGTCAGCGCTCCCCCACACAGCCAACACTGTCAGTGCTCCCCCACACAGCCAGCACTGCCAGTGCTCCCACCACACAGCCAGCACTGTCAGTGCTCCCACCACACAGCCAGCACTGTCAGCGCTCCCACCACACAGCCAGCACTGCCAGTGCTCCCACCCCACAGCCAGCACTGTCAGTGCTCCCCGCACACAGCCAGCACTGTCAGTGCCCCCCCCCCAGCCAGCACTGTCAGTTCTCCCCCCACACAGCCAGCACTGTCAGTGCCCCCACCACACAGCCAGCACTGTCAGTGCTCACCCCACACAGCCAGCACTGTCAGTGCTCCCCCATACAGCCAGCACTGTCAGTGCTCCCCCCACACAGCCACCACTGTCAGTGCTCCCCCCACACAGCCAGCACTGTCAGTGCTCCCACCACACAACCAGCACTGTCAGTGCTCCCCCGCACAGCCAGCACTGTCAGTGCTCCCCCACACAGCCAGCACTGTCAGTGATCCCCCCACACAGCCAGCACTGTCAGTGCTCCCCCACACAGCCTGCACTGTCAGTTCTCCCACCACACAGCCAGCACTGTCAGTGCTCCCCCACTCAGCCTGCACTGTCAGTTCTCCCACCACACAGCCAGCACTGTCAGTGCTCCCCCCACACACCCAGCACTGTCAGTGCTCCCCCCATACAGCCAGCACTGTCAGTGCTCCCACCACACAGCCAGCACTGTCAGTGCTCCCACCACACAGCCAGCACTGTCAGCGCTCCCCCACACAGCCAGCACTGCCAGTGCTCCCCCACACAGCCAGCACTGCCAGTGCTCTCACCACACAGCCAGCACTGTCAGTGCTCCCACCACACAGCCAGCACTGTCAGCGCTCCCACCACACAGCCAGCACTGTCAGTGCTCCCACCACACAGCCAGCACTGCCAGTGCTCCCACCACACAGCCAGCACTGCCAGTGCTCCCACCACACAACCAGCACTGTCAGTGCCCCCCCACACAGTCAGCACTGTCAGTGCGCCCCACACAGCCAGCACTGTCAGTGCTCCCCCACACAGCCAACACTGTCAGTGCGCCCCCACACAGCCAGCACTGTCAGTGCTCCCCCACACAGCCAACACTGTCAGTGCGCCCCACACAGCCAGCACTGTCAGTGCTCCCAACACACAGCCAGCACTGTCAGTGCTCCCCACGCCCCAGACCCAGCTCCTGATTGGCTGAGAGGCTGTCAGTCAGCGCCAGGAGATACTGATTGGCTGAGAGACTGTCAGTCAGCTGTTGGAGCTCCTGATTGGCTGAGAGACTGCCAGTCGGCGGCTGGAGCTCCTGATTGGCTGAGAAACTGTCAGTCAGCGGCTGGAGCCCCTGATTGGCTGAGAGACTGTCAGTCAGCGGCTAGAGCTCCTGATTGGCTGAAATGGTTTCAGTCACCGGCTGGAGCTCCTGATTGGCTATGTGGCTGTTCGTAGCGGCTGGAGCTCCTGATTGGCAGAGAGGCTGTCAGTCAGCGGCTGGAGCTCCTGATTGGCTGAGAGACTGTCAGTCAGCGCCTGGAGCTCCTGATTGGCTGAGAGACTGTCAGTCAGCGGCTAGAGCTCTTGATTGGCTGAGAGGCTGTCAGTCAGCGGCTGGAGCTCCTGATTGGCTGAGAGGCTAGCAGTCAGCGGCTGGAGCTCCTGATTGGCTGAGAGGCTGTCAGTCAGCGGCTGGAGCTCTTGATTGGCTGAGAGGCTGTCAGTCAGCGGTTGGGGCTCCTGATTGGCTGAGAGGCTGTCAGTCAGCGGCTGGAGCTCCTGATTGGCTGAGAGACTGTCAGTCAGCGGTCGGGGCTCCTGATTGGTTGAGAGACTGTCAGTCAGCGGCTGGAGCTCCTGATTGGCTGAGAGACTGTCAGTCAGCGGCTGGATCTCCTGATTGGCTGAGAGACTGTCAGTCAGCGGCTGGAGCTCCTGACTGGCTGAGAGACTGTCAGTCAGCGGCTAGAGCTCCTGATTGGCTGAGAGGCTGTCAGTCAGCGGCTGGAGCTCCTGATTGGCTGAGAGGCTGTCAGTCAGCGGCTGGAGCTCTTGATTGGCTGAGAGGCTGTCAGTCAGCGGTTGGGGCTCCTGATTGGCTGAGAGGCTGTCAGTCAGCGGCTGGAGCTCCTGATTGGCTGAGAGACTGTCAGTCAGCGGCTGGAGCTCCTGATTGGCTGAGAGGCTGTCAGTCAGCGGCTGGAACTCCTGATTGGCTGAGAGCCTGTCAGTCAGCGGCTGGAGCTCCTGATTGGCTGAGAGACTGTCAGTCAGCGGCTAGAGCTCCTGATTGGCTGAGAGGCTGTCAGTCAGCGGCTGGAACTCCTGGTTGGCTGAGAGGCTGTCAGTCAGCGGCTGGATCTCCTGATTGGCTGAGAGGCTGACAGTCAGCGGTTGGGGCTCCTGATTGGCTGAGAGACTGTCAGTTAGCGGCTGGAGCTCCTGATTGGCTGAGAGACTGTCAGTTAGCGGCTGAAGCTCCTGATTGGCTGAGAGACTGTTAGTCAGCGGCTGGAGCTCCTGAATGGCTGAGGGGTTTTCAGTCAGTTTTATTTTCTCATTAATTTAATAATTGATGTAACCGGATATTTCACCCCGACCTTGATCTGCTCCCTGAACCTGGACTGAGTCACCACATAAATAAATGTGTTTGTGCAGCAATTTAAATCCTGCAGCATCCATCCGACTTGTTGTAAAGTATATTGAGGAAGGGTGATGTAATATAATCCTCTCACATCGATATAGAAAAATTTAATAACAGACACGGTCCAGAGGAGGATGAAAGTTCCGGAGATGCTGAAGAGTAAAATCATTGACTTCCTTCTGCTCTCCATCTCTGGGTCGCTGCGATTGTCTCCCTGACTCTGGGCCCTCAGTGCCTTCCGGACCCGACTGCTGAGTAAAATGTGTCTGACTGTCAGAGCGTTGGTCAACAGGATTGAGAAGAACGGCACCAATGGGGTTAAAACCTGAGAAAACCAGTGATACCCACCCCATCCCGGGTCAGTGACGACGCTGCTCTTTGTGACGCAGAACCACTGGACATTGTCGATTATCCCCCCAGGTTCGAATGTAAAGTACCTGGGGATGTTTTTCACACAGAGCAGGAGGCCGCTTGTGGACAGAACCACAGCCGCAGTTATCCCGGTGCAATATTTACTTTTCAGTTTCTGGCAGCGAATGGCCACAAATCGATCAAAGGAGAAAGTGAGGGTGAACCAGACAGAACAGTCCGTGGCTGCAGCCCGCAGGACAGAGTTAGCACTACACACAGGGGTGAGGGACAGGAAACTCCGGGGGAAATAATAAACTTTGATCCTGTTCAGTATGGGGTTTGTGATAATAAACAGCAGATCCGCCGTTGCCATGGCCACCAGGTAGCGAGTGGTGCAGGTAGAGAGGCCACACTTCCCCCGACACAGAATCACAATTCCCAGTATATTAACTGTCAGAGAGAGAAAGGAGAGACGCGGGAAATTACTGGGTAATGAATCTCCCTGTCTGAACCAGGACACAATTGCAGCATCAATATAATGGACAGTGGGTGGGTGGGGGTGCTGGGAGAGGAGTGGGCACAGAGATTAACATTGCAGAGAGGGAAGTAGAAAATGTAACTCCAGTGTTAAAGATGGGGAATGGGGGGAAGTGTGAATTGCAGCCCTGTCAGTTTGATCGCAGTGGTAGGAAAATGTTTATAATTCAGAGAACTTTGGGAGAGGTTACATTTCTCATTTAGTCTGAGTTACAGGATTCACTCAGGCCGGCCAGGTTTCCCAAAACGGATACAAACATACCCGAGGTTGTCATACCAGCTCAATTATTGGACCACACCCTGGATTGGACCGTTCCCTGGACTGGATTTCTGATGGGGTTGGACCCCACTCCTGGTATATTTGAATACTCCACGATCAATGGAAAACAATAAAACAAACGCAGGACCTTCCCACTTCATAACCATGGGAGGAATAGAAATATAGAATGTACAGTGCAAAAGGAGGCCATTCGGCCCATCGAGTCTGCACCGGCCCTTGGAAAGAGAAAACCAGTTCAGCCCACCCCATCCCCATAACCCAGTGACCCCATCAAAATTGTTTGGAAACTAAACACAATTTATCTTGGCCAATCCACCTAACCTGCACATCTTTGTACTGTGGGAGGAAACTGGAGCGCCCGGAGGAAATCCACGCAGATACGGGGGAGAAAGTGCAGACTCCACACAGACAGTGACCCAAGCCGGGAATCGAACCTGGGACCCTGGAGCTGTGAATCAACTGTGCTAACCACTGTGCTACCGTGGAACCCAGCCTGTCCAGAATAGAGTCTGTCAAGTCTCCAGAACATCCCGAGGTATCACCCCTCCCTGGTTTAGTCATTCGTACAGCACCCTCTCCCAAGGAACCCCCATTGACATGTCTGGAACATCCCAACATCACTGTTCCCAGGAATCCATCCTCTCCCTGTTTGGAAAGAATCCCTGCCAAGCTTTTCTCAGGAGTATTCCCGCTCCGGCATTGGACATTCCCCAGGGTTCACTTGGCCGGAATAGACTCTCTCCAGATTCGGACTCATTGCATTCGACAAAAAAGTAGGAAAAGTCCAAAAAAAGAGCGTTACGATGGAGGGGAAAGTTCCCAGAATAAAGTTATTTAAATTAAAGTTACATCCTGCGAGACCGAACATCCGAATTGGACGATGAGATGTTGCTCCTCCAGCTTGCGTTGGGCTTCACTGCATTCTGGCAGCAGGCCAAGGACAGACATGTGGGCCTGAGAGCAAGGTGCTGAGTTAACATGGCCACAACAGGAAGGCTGGGGCCATGCTGTGGGCTGAGTGAAGGTGTTCCACAAAGCAGTCTCCCAGTCTGCGTTTAGTCTCCCCAATGTAGAGGAGTCGGTATTGGCAGCAGCGAATACAGGAGAACAAACTGAAGGCACAGAAGTGAAACGCTACTTCCCCAGAAAGGAGAGTTTGCTGCTGAGAACCGGGAGACGGGAGGAGGTAAAGGGACAGTTGTTGCACCGTCTGTGATTGCCGGGGAAGGTGCTGGGGGAAGGGAAAGGGGTGTGGGGTGTGAGGGGGAAGTGGACAAGGGGGAGGGAGCGGTACCTGAGGAATGCAGACATTGAGGGGGGTGGTTGGAGAGAGGTGAAGATGTGTTTGGTGGTGACATCATGCTGGAGTTGGCAGAAATCGAGGAGGATTTTCCTTTCAATGGGAAGGCTGATGGTGTGGAAAGTGAGGAGGGGAACCCTATCTTGTTTCCGGGAGGGAGGGGGATGTGTGAGGACAGAGGTGTGAGAAGTGAATTGAACACGATTGAGAGCCCTGTTAACAAAGGAAGGTGGTGGGGCCAGGTTAAGGAAAATACAGACATGCCAGGGGGGCTATTTTCGAACACGCCAGCATCAGAACAGAGGCGATGGAGGCGGAGAAAGTGGGAGAGTGAGATGCAGTCTTTACATGAAGCAGGGTATGAGGATCTGTACACAACCCTCGTGTTGGGGAACGGAGGTGCAGAGGGATTGGACATCCATTGTGAAGATTAGGCGGTTAGGGCCAGGTAAATGGACCTTGTTTATTTGACATGCGATACCAGAGGAATCAGGAATCATAGAATCCCCACAGTGCAGAAGGAGGCCATTCGGCCCATTAAGTCTGTACCGAACCTCTGAAAGAGAACCTCAACCAAGCTCACTCCCCCGCCTATCTCATTAACCCCTTAATTTAACCTACACATCTTTTTGGACACTACGGAGTAATTTAGCGTGGCCAATCCAGGGGCTGTTTAGCACAGGGCTAAATCGCTGGCTTTGAAAGCAGACAAAGGCAGGCCAGCAGCACGGTTCGATTACCGTAACAGCCTCCCCGAACAGGCACCGGAATGTGGCGACTAGGGGCTTTTCACAGTAACTTCATTTGAAGCCTACTTGTGACAATAAGCGATTTTCAATTTCAATTTTCAGTTTCAATCCACCTAACCTGGACTATGGGAGGTAACCGGAGACCTGGAGGAAACCCACGCAGACACGGAGAAAAAGTGCAGTCTCCACACAGACAGTCACCCAAGGTAGGAATTGATTTCGGGATCCTGGTGCTGTGAGGCAGCCGTGCAAACCACTGTGTCACTGTGACACCGCTGTCTTTGGAAGGGGCTTAACAGGGTAAAGTGGATGGAATCAAGTTCGGAAGAAATGAACTTGGAGGGGCTGGAACAGTCCGAAATAATGGGTGCACTCGGACTTTCCTGTTTGTGGATTTTGGGAAGGAGGTAGAAGCGGGAGGTTGATGCAGGATGTGTGGGATTGTGGGACAATGCTGTCCCAGGCTGAGGACAGAAGATATCCAGAGTCAACGAGGTCAGTGAAAGTCCTGGAAACAATATCATGATGTTTGGTGGTGTGCTGCTGGTCCAGGGGGAGGAACCAGGATGGGCCTGAGAGCGGACGGTCAGCCTCTGTGAGGAAGAGGTCAGTACACCAGACAATAATGACACCACCCTTGTGAGCAGCTTAGATCACCAAGCCAGGGTTGGATATTAGAGAGAGGATTGGGGCAAGTTTAGAGTGAGTCAGGATAGAGTTGGTGAGAGGCACAGGGAAATTGAGACGGTCGATGTCGCACTGACAGATCTCAATGAAAAGATCAAGAGCTGATAGGAGGCAAGAGGGTGGGGTCCAGGTAGAGGGAGATTACTGGAGGCGGATGGATTTCAACAACAAATATTCATAAAATAGAAAGAAACAGCAGAGACAATATTATCTATTCACTGATCACCATCAGAATAATTACCAAAGAATTGAGAAGCAGAAGTAGGTCTCTGTTATTCTTGAACTTAGAACAGAATATAATCAAATCGTCCAGTAAGAATGTCATTAAAAAAAATTTTTTTTTTGCACTGAGTGCTGAATTTGATGCTTTTTGAGTGCGATAGTGAGAGTTTGGTGACCGAGGGAGTTAGGTGAGGAGGGAGTAAGGTGCTCCTTTCATTTTTTTCCGACATTTCCGCAAAGAGTGCGAAGAGAGCCAGGAATTTACAGAAAGTGTAGCTGACTGGGAGCAGAGTCGGAGATCTAGTTAGTCCACACAGCAGCTATATTCTGTAAGGTAAGAGGGGATGGAGGCTAGGCCAGTTACATGCTCCTCCTGTAGGATGTGGGTGGTGAGGGATACCACCGGTGCCCCCACTGACTATACCTGCGGGAAGTGCACCCAACTTCAGCTCCTCAAAGACCGTGTTAGGGAACTGGAGCTGAAGCTGGATGAACTTCGGATCATCCGGGAGGCAGAGGGGGTGATTGAGAAGAGTTACAGGGAGGTAACCACACCCAAGGTACAGGACAAGAATAGCTGGGTTACAGTCAGGGGGAAAAAAAACAAACAGGCAGACAGTGCAGGGATCCTTCGTGGCCGTTCCCCTTCAAAACAAGTATACCGTTTTGGATGCTGTTGGGGGGGGGGGGATGACCTACCGGGGGAAGGCCCTAGGGGTTCAAGTCTCTGGCACGGAGTCTGGCTCTGGGGCTCAGAAGGGAAGGGGGGAGAATAGAAAAGCAATAGTTGTAGGAGATTCAATGGTTCGGGGAATAGATAGGAGATTCTGTGGTCGCGAGCGAGACTCCCGGAAGGTATGTTGCCTCCCGGGTGCCAGGGCCAGGGATGTCTCGGATCGTGTCTTCAGGATCCTTAAGGGGGAGGGGGAGCAGCCAGAAGTCGTGGTGCACATTGGTACCAACGACATAGGTAGGAAAAGGGGTGTGGAGGCAATAAACATGTTTAGGGAGTTAGGCTGGAAGTTGAAAGCCAGGACAGACAGAGTTGTCATCTCTGGTTTGTTGCCGGTGCCACGTGATAGCGAGGCTAGGAATAGGGAGAGAGTGCAGTTGAACACGTGGCTGCAGGAATGGTGTAGGAGGGAGGGCTTCAGGTATTTGGATAATTGGAGCGCATTCTGGGGAAGGTGGGACCTGTACAAGCAGGACGGGTTGCATCTGAACCAGAGGGGCACCAATATCCTGGGAGGGAGGTTTGCTAGTACTCTTCGGGAGGGTTTAAACTAATTTGGCAGGGGAATGGGAACCGGATTTGTAGTCCAGTAACTAAGGTAGCCGATATTCAGGACGCCAAAGCATGTAATGAGGCAGTGGGGAAGGGAACACTGACAAAGGAGAGTATTTGCAGGCACGGAGATGGGTTGAAGTGTGTATACTTCAATGCAAGAAACATCAGGAATAAGGTGGGTGAACTTAAGGCATGGATCGGTACTTGGGACTACGATGTGGTGGCCATCACGGAAACTTGGATAGAAGAGGGGCAGAAATGGTTGTTGGAGGTCCCTGGTTATAGCTGTTTCAATAAGATTAGGGAGGGTGGTAAAAGAGGTGGGGGTGGCATTATTAATTAGAGATAGTATAACAGCTGCAGAAAGGCAGTTCGAGGACTATCACCCTATTGAGGTAGTATGGGTTGAAGTCAGAAATAGGAAAGGAGCAGTCACCTTGTTAGGAGTTTTCTATAGGCCCCCCAATAGTAACAGAGATGTGGAGGAACAGATTGGGAAACAGATTTTTGAAAGGTGCAGAAGTCATAGGGTAGTAGTCATGGGCGACTTTAACTTCCCAAATATTGAGTGGAAACTCTTTCGATCAAATAGTTTGGATGGGGTGGTGTTTGTGCAGTGTGTCCAGGAAGATTTTCTAACACAGTATGTAGATTGTCCGACCAGAGGAGGGGCAATATTGGATTTAGTACTGGGTAATGAACCAGGGAAAGTGATAGATTTGTTAGTGGGGGAGCATTTTGGAGATAGTGACCACAATTCTGTGACTTTCACTTTAGTAATGGAGAGGTTTAGGTACGTGCAACAGGGCAAGGTTTACAATTGGGGGAAGGGTAAATACGATGTTGTCAAACAAGAATTGAAGTGCATAAGTTGGGAACATAGGCTGGCAGGGAAGGACACAAGTGAAATGTGGAACTTGTTCAAGGAACAGGTGCTACGTGTCCTTGATATGTATGTCGCTGTCAGGCAGGGAAGAGATGGTCGAGTGAGGGAACCATGGTTGACAAGAGAGGTTGAATGTCTTGTTAAGAGGAAAAAGTTGACTTATGTAAGGCTGAGGAAACAAGGTTCAGACAGGGCATTGGAGGGATACAAGATAGCCAGGAGGGAACTGAAGAAAGGGATTAGGAGAGCTAAGAGAGGGCATGAACAATCTTTGGCGGGTAGGATCAAGGAAAACCCCAAGGCCTTTTACACATATGTGAGAAATATGAGAATGACTAGAGCGAGGGTAGGTCCAATCAAGGACAGTAGCGGGAGATTGTGTATTGAGTCTGAAGAGGTAGGAGAGGTCTTGAATGAGTACTTTTCTTCTGTATTTACAAATGAGAGGGGCGATATTGTTGGAGAGGACAGTGTGAAAAAGATTGGTAAGCTCGAGGAAATACTTGTTAGGAAGGAAGATGTTTTGGGCATTTTGAAAAACTTGAGGATAGACAAGTCCCCCGGGCCTGACGGGATATATCCAAGGATTCTATGGGAAGCAAGAGATGAAATTGCAGAGCCGTTGGCAATTATCTTTTCATCCTCACTGTCAACAGGGGTGGTACCAGGGGATTGGAGAGTGGCGAATGTCGTGCCCCTGTTCAAAAAAGGAACTAGGGATAACCCTGGGAATTACAGGCCAGTTAGTCTTACTTCGGTGGTAGGCAAAGTAATGGAAAGGGTACTGAAGGATAGGATTTCTGAGCATCTGGAAAGACACTGCTTGATTAGGGATAGTCAGCACGGATTTGTGAGGGATAGGTCTTGCCTTACAAATCTTATTGAATTCTTTGAGGAGGTGACCAAGCATGTGGATGAAGGTAAAGCAGTGGATGTAGTGTACATGGATTTTAGTAAGGCATTTGATAAAGTTCCCCATGGTAGGCTTATGCAGAAAGTAAGGAGGCATGGGATAGTGGGAAATTTGGCCAGTTGGATAACAAACTGGCTAACCGATAGAAGTCAGAGAGTGGTGGTGGATGGCAAATATTCAGCCTGGATCCCAGTTACCAGTGGCGTACCGCAGGGATCAGTTCTGGGTCCTCTGCTATTTGTGATTTTCATTAATGACTTGGATGAGGGAGTTGAAGGGTGGGTCAGTAAATTTGCAGACGATACAAAGATTGGTGGAGTTGTGGATAGTAAGGAGGGCTGTTGTCGGCTGCAAAGATACATTGATAGGATGCAGAGCTGGGCTGAGAAGTGGCAGATGGAGTTTAACCCTGAAAAGTGTGAGGTTGTCCATTTTGGAAGGGCAAATATGAATGCGGAATACAGGGTTAACGGTAGAGTTCTTGGCAATGTGGAGGAGCAGAGAGATCTTGGGGTCTATGTTCACACATCTTTGAAAGTTGCCACTCAAGTGGATAGAGCTGTGAAGAAGGCCTTTGGTGTGCTCGCGTTCATTAACAGAGGGATTGAATTTAAGAGCCGTGAGATGATGATGCAGCTGTACAAAACTTTGGTAAGGCCACATTTGGAGTACTGTGTACAGTTCTGGTCGCCTCATTTTAGGAAGGATGTGGAAGCTCTGGAAAAGGTGCAAAGAAGATTTACCAGGATGTTGCCTGGAATGGAGAGTAGGTCTTACGAGGAAAGGTTGAGGGTGCTAGGCCTTTTCTCATTAGAGCGGAGAAGGATGAGGGGCGACTTGATAGAGGTTTATAAGATGATCAGGGGAATAGATAGAGTAGACAGTCAGAGACTTTTTCCCCGGGTGGAACACACCATTACAAGGGGACATAAATTTAAGGTGAAAGGTGGAAGATATAGGAGGGATATCAGAGGTAGGTTCTTTACCCAGAGAGTAGTGGGGGCATGGAATACACTGCCTGTGGAAGTAGTTGAGTCGGAAACATTAGGGACCTTCAAGCAGCTATAGGATAGGTACATGGATTACGGTAAAATGATATAGTGTAGATGTATTTGTTCTTAAGGGCAGCACGGTAGCATTGTGGCTAGCACAATTGCTTCACAGCTCCATGGTCCCAGGTTCGATTCCGGCTTGGGTCATTGGCTGTGCGGAGTCTGCACCTCCTCACCCTGTCTGCGTGGGTTTTCTCCGGGTGCTCCGGTTTCCCCCCACAGTCCAAAGATGTGCGGGTTAGGTGAATTGGCCAATGATAAATTGCCCTTAATGTCCAAATTGCCCTTGGTGTTGGGTGGAGGTGTTGAGTTTGGGTGGGGTGCTCTTTCCAAGAGCCGGTGCAGACTCAAAGGGCCGAATGGCCTCCTTCTGCACTGTAAATTCAATGATAATCTATGATTAATCTAGGACAAAGGTTCGGCACAACATCGTGGGCCGAAGGGCCTGTTCTGTGCTGTATTTTCTATGTTCTATGTTCAACAGTTGGAAAAATTGAATTAGAAGCATGAGTTAAAAGAAATCCAGCAACACAGAGTAGACGAAATAGCCGGCACATATTCCAAAGTCAACATTATTCCAGACATATTTCATCCAATTATTGCAATAACTACCAGAAATAATAGATCTGAGTAGTATGATAGATGTTAAACAATTTGATTTTCTAAAGGCCGTCAGTAAGATCCGACATAACAGACTGATGGGTCATCTCAGAGCCAGTGGAGTTAGGGGACACAGCAGCAGGATGGACACAGGCTGGCGACACACACAGAAAACAGGGAGAGGAGTTAAAGGGATTTAGGCTGGTTGGTGGAAGGTGGGAAGTGGTGTTCCACAAGGATCAGCACTGGGATCACTCTCCTTCACCATTCCCATCAACAGTATAGGATCGGGAAGCAGAATGATAATTACACAATTTACAGATAAAATCAAATTGAGAGTGATCGTGAATACAGAGGCAGAATACAACTAATTACAGGCACACGCCATCATTCATTATGAATTTGCAAAGTGGGTATTTCGATGGGACATTAATGTCCCGACAGATCAGTGTCCGCTGCTGCATTTTGTTCAGAACAATAGGTCCCCCAATCACTCCTTGGAAAACAAGTGTGTGAATGGACTGGAGGGGTTTCTGGCTTCAGGTGAATAGATTCACAAATCGTGTGAAGCAGAAAGACAGTTTAAAAACACCCATAAAAATTGATCAAACTTGTGAGTTCATTTCAGGATGAATAGGAATGAGAAAATATCACAAAACCTAGTGGAATACTGCACTGTTGTGGGTTTTATTAAATATTAGAGTGTGGGTGATATCTGTTCCTGTTGGAGTAGATCAATAGAAAACAGAAACAGAGACAATTCACTTCATACAATAAATATAAACATCTTCAAAACACAGCCAAACTCTTCCTGTTTTCAACCTATTCCAAAGTTAAAACACACAGAGAGAACTCCACAGAATGGAGCGACCCCTCACCAATAAAATGCAGCATTTCAAAACAGAACCAACTAATTTCAGTCCAGTTACTGACCCACACACAATACAATTCCACACGGACAGATAGTCCCAGTAATAGATAGATAATTGGATCAGATATTCAACTCTGGTGAGAGACCCACAGTCAGTACAATTCTACACTGACAGATACCCACACTCAGTGTGATTTAATTCTTTCTCCTCTTAACCCTCCGTTCAGAGAGATTGCCTTCACTGAGATCCAATCTAACATTATATAAGATTCCACTCAATATAATAACTTCCCCGGTCAGAGATCCAGTGAGTTATAAACAGTGGTTTATTGTGAGTTGATGAAAGGGATTCAAACCATTGACAGGCTTGAATACATTTGACAATTATATCGTTGACCAGGTGTCTATTTCACAGTGAGCACGAGATCAGGATCAGGTATTTTCAGTCGCAGTTTAAAATCAGAGAGCCGCTCACACACAGATTTACACCAATTCAATGGTGACAGTCACTTACCAGGAACACCAACAATAGCCAGGATTGGGTAGAATACTTTCTCAACCATATCAATTGGACGATGCATTTTCAGTGTGAAGTGATGTGTCCCTTCCAGCGATTGGCAATCTCACTGTCTAAAACTCTGAGGTTATATATTCTCCAAGCTTTTAATTAATACCTGTGGAACCACCTCAGGGATATTGAGGTTGTGACATCGTTTAACTTATTTTTCAAAGACGTGAACAAACAGATTACGATATTGTGTTCAGTGAAAGAAAATATTATTTTTCTGAGTGAGTGACCTCTTTGCAAACACTGTACCGTGCTGATCACATTGTTCAACTAACATTAACAGAAAGGATGCTGTCCACTCAGACACCATCAGTCCCATCTCTACATCTCACATAGTTTCAGTGATATCCCTCACTCCACTGTAACCATTCAGTGATTCAGTTCCAATTGTCAGTGTGTTTCTCTGAGTGGTTCCACTGCACTCTGGGTTGTAGCTGTCTCTCTAACTGTGACCATTCAGTGATTCAGTTCCAATTGTCAGTGTGTTTCTCTGGGTGGGTCCACTGCACTCTGGGTTGTAGCTGTCTCTCTAACTGTGACCATTCAGTGATTCAGTTCCAATTGTCAGTAGGTTTCTCTGGGTGGTTCCACTGCACTCTGGGATGTAGCTGCCTCTGTAACTGTGACCATTCAATGATTCAGTTCCAATTGTCAGTGTGTTTCTCTGGGTGGGCCCACTGCACGCTGGGATGGAGCTGCCTCTGTAACTGTGACCATTCAGTGATTCAGTTCCAAATGTCAGTGTGATTCGCTGGGTGGGTCCACTGCACTCTGGGGTGTAGCTGCCTCTGTAACTGTGATCATTCAGTGATTCAGTTCCAATTGCCAGTGTGTTTCTCTGGGTGGCTCCACTGCACTCTGGGATGTAGCTGCCTCGGTAACTGTGACCATTCAATGATTCAGTTCCAATTGTCAGTGTGTTTCGCTGGGTGGGTCCACTGCACTCTGGGGTGTAGCTGCCTCTGTAACTGTGACCATTCAGTGATTCAGTTCCCATTGTCAGTGTGTTACTCTGTGTGGTTCCACTGCGCTCTGGGGTGTAGCTGCCTCTGTAACAGTGACCATTCAGTGATTCAGTTCCAATTCTCAGTGTGTTTCTCTGTGTGGTTCCACTGCACTCTGGGGTGTATCTGCCTCTGTAACTGTGACCATTCAGTGATTCAGTTCCAATTGTCAGTGTGTTTCTCTGGGTGGTTCCACTGCACTCTGGGGTGTAGCTGTCTCTGTAACTGTGACCATTCAGTGATTCAGTTCCAATTGTCAGTGTGTTTCTCTGGGTGGTTCCACTGCACTCTGGGATGGAGCTGCCTCTGTAACTGTGACCATTCAGTGATTCAGTTCCAATTGTCAGTGTGTTTCTCTGGGTGTTTTCCACTGCGCTCTGGGGTGTAGCTGCCTCTGTAACTGTGACCATTCAGTGATTCAGTTCCAATTGTCAGTGTGTTTCTCTGGGTGGTTCCACTGCACCCTGGGGTGTAGCTGTCTCTGTAACTGTGACCATTCAGTGATTCAGTTCCAATTGTCAGTGTGTTTCTCTGGGTGGTTCCACTGCACCCTGGGGTGTAGCTGTCTCTGTAACTGTGACCAATCAGTGATTCAGTTCCAAGTGTCAGTATGTTTCTCTGAGTGGTTCCACTGCACTCTGGGATGGAGCTGCCTCTGTAACTGTGACCATTCAGTGATTCAGTTCCAATTGTCAGTGTGTTTCTCTGGGTGGTTCCACTGCACTCTGGGGTGTAGCTGCCTCTGTAACTGTGACCATTCAGTGATTCAGTTCCAATTGTCAGTGTGTTTCTCTGGGTGGTTCCACTGCACCCTGGTGTGTAGTTGTCTCTGTGACGGTGACCATTCAGTGATTCAGTTCCAATTGTCAGTGTGTTTCTCTGGGTGGGCCCACTGCACTCTGGGATGTAGCTGCCTCTGTAACTGTGACCATTCAGTGATTCAGTTCCAATTGTCAGTGTGTTTCTCTGGGTGTTTTCCACTGCGCTCTGGGGTGTAGCTGCCTCTGTAACTGTGACCATTCAGTGATTCAGTTCCAATTGTCAGTGTGTTTCTCTGGGTGGTTCCACTGCACCCTGGGGTGTAGCTGTCTCTGTAACTGTGACCATTCAGTGATTCAGTTCCAATTGTCAGTGTGTTTCTCTGGGTGGTTCCACTGCACCCTGGGGTGTAGCTGTCTCTGTAACTGTGACCAATCAGTGATTCAGTTCCAAGTGTCAGTATGTTTCTCTGAGTGGTTCCACTGCACTCTGGGATGGAGCTGCCTCTGTAACTGTGACCATTCAGTGATTCAGTTCCAATTGTCAGTGTGTTTCTCTGGTTGGTTCCACTGCACTCTGGGGTGTAGCTGCCTCTGTAACTGTGACCATTCAGTGATTCAGTTCCAATTGTCAGTGTGTTTCTCTGGGTGGTTCCACTGCACCCTGGTGTGTAGTTGTCTCTGTGACGGTGACCATTTAGTGATTCAGTTCCAATTGTCAGTGTGTTTCTCTGGGTGGGCCCACTGCACTCTGGGATGTAGCTGCCTCTGTAACTGTGACCATTCAGTGATTCAGTTCCAATTGTCAGTGTGTTTCTCAGGGTGGTTCCACTGCGCTCTGGGGTGTAGCTGCCTCTGTAACTGTGACCATTCAGTGATTCAGTTCCAATTGTCAGAGTGTTTCTCTGGGTTGTTCCACTGCACTCTGGGATGGAGCTGCCTCTGTAGCTGTGACCATTCAGAGATTCAGTTCCAATTGTCAGTGTTTTTCTCTGGGTGGTTCCACTGCACCCTGGGGTGTAGCTGCCTCTGTAACTGTGACCATTCAGTGATTCAGTTCCAATTGTCAGTGTGTTTCTCTGGGTGGGTCCACTGCACTCTGGGGTGTAGCTGCCTCTGTAACTGTGACCATTCAGTGATTCAGTTCCAATTGTCAGTGTGTTTCTCTGGGTGGGTCCACTGCACTCTGGGGTGTAGCTGCCTCTGTAACTGTGACCATTCAGTGATTCAGTTCCAATTGTCAGTGTGTTTCTCTGGGTGGGTCCACTGCACTCTGGGATGTAGCTGTCTCTGTAACTGTGACCATTCCTTTATTTTATTTCAGTAGTTTCTGTTTGAGCATAAGTAGAACATTTCAATGTCTCCAAAATCTGGAACTATTTAAAGTGCAAAGTATGTGATCCCAAATCTAAATCTGATTCAGCCCCTCAAACTAAGAAAATATTTAGCATCATTGGAACCTCAGAAAACTCAGAGGCTGCGGCAGCAACAAACTCATCACCTCAGAGAGCAGCATTAATACATAGTCAGCTGTGAAAACTAGTACCCCGTCTCTAACTGACACCGGCCTCCATCTGATACACACACTTCAACTGGGAGAGAGGCGGGGTGAGATGTGGAGGAAGAGAGAACTGGTGTGTGAGATGTGCTGATAGAAGACAGGGTGAGAGAGAAAGAGGGTGTGAGGAGAGATATTGGGAGAGAAAGAGGGTGGAGAAATAAAGGATAAAACGGGAGAAAGAGGTGGATTGTCTGAGAGAAAGGGAAGCAGATAGTGGAGAGGGTGAGTGGCTGACGAGGCAGATTGGGTGAGAAGGATGGTGTATTAAATACTCACATAATCTTAGACATGAGTACAGGAGAGAGGAACTGAGTGACTGAGGGAGCGGGAGAGGGAAAGATTGTGAGGGAAAGTGTTAGAGAGGGAAAAAGAGTGAGAGAAAGT
This sequence comes from Scyliorhinus torazame, assembly GCF_047496885.1. NCBI lineage: Eukaryota > Metazoa > Chordata > Chondrichthyes > Carcharhiniformes > Scyliorhinidae > Scyliorhinus > Scyliorhinus torazame. The sequence goes on from NC_092711.1 coordinate 53,646,473, forward strand.
GTGATAGAGGGAAAGAGTGTGAGAGAACGTGTGGGAGAGGGAAAGAGTGTGAGAGAAAATGTGAGAGAGGGAAAGAGAGTCAGAGAAAGTGTGAAAGAGGGAAAGAGTGTGAGAGAAAGTGTGAGAGAGGGAACGAGTGTGAGAGAAAGTGTGAGAGAGGGAAATAGAGTCAGAGAAAGTGTGAGAGAGGGAAAGTGTGACAGAAAGTGTGAGAGACGGAAAGTGTGAGAGAGGGAAAGAGCATGAGAGAAAGTCTGAGAGAGGGAAAGCGTTTAAGACAAAGTGTGAGAGTGTGAAATAGAGTCAGAGACATTGTGAGAGAGGGAAAGAGAGTGAGAAAAAGTGTGAGAGAGGGAAAGTGTGAGAGAGGCAAAGAATGTGAGAGAACGTGTGAGAGAGAGAAAGAGTGTGAGAGAAATTGTGAGAGAGGGAAAGAGAGTGAGAGAAATTGTGAGAGAGGGAATGAGTGTGAGGGAAAGTGTGAGAGAGGGAAAGATTGTGAGAGAAATTGTGAGAGAGAGAAAGAGAGTGAGAGAAATTGTGAGAGAGGGAAAGAGAGTGAGAAAAACTGTGAGAGAGGGAAATAGAGTGAGAGAAAGTGTGAGAGAGGGAAAGTGTGTGAGAGAAAGTGTGAGAGAGGGATCGAGAGTGAGAGAAAGTGTGAGAGAGGGAAAGAGTGTTAGAGAAATTGTGAGAGAGGGATAGAGAGTGAGAGAAAGTGTGAGAGAGGGACAAAGTGTGAGAGAGAGAAAGAGTGTGAGAGAAAGTGTCATTGAGGGAGTTTTGTGAGAGGGAGGGAGGCATGGAGGGAGAGAGATATAGGGATGGAGAGAGAGAGGGACAGAGTGTGAAAGTGTCTCACGGAGATGTGAGAGAGGGAGGGAGGCATGATGCAGAGAGAGAGAGGGGGGGGGGGAGAGTGAGAGAGAGGGACAGAATGTGAGAGAGGGGTAAGTGTGAGACAAGGGAAATCTGCTGGAGAGAGTGGGAGAGTGGGAGTGAGTATCAATGAAGAAGAATTGAGAGAGGGAGTGTGAGAGATGGAGGGATAGTGAGAGATGGAGGGTGAGAGATGGAGAGAGTGTGAGGAAGGGAGAGTGAGTGAGACAGGTAGATTGTGTTAGACAGGGAGAGAGTGTGAGAGAGGGAGAGAGTCTGACAGGGAGACAAAGTGGGAGACAGTGGGAGAGAGGGAGGGTGACTGAGGTAGAGGATGTGTCAGAGGGAGAGAATGGGAGGGGGAGAGTGTGAGAGAGGGTGAGAGTGCTATAGAGGGAGGGAGTACAAAAGAGAGAATGCGAAAGGGGAGAGGGGGAGAGAGTGTGAGAGAGGGAGAAAGTGTGAGAGAGGGAGGGAGTGTGAGAGGGGGCCAGAATGTGATAGAGGGAGAGAGTGTCAGAGAGGGAGAAAGTGTGAGAGAGGGAGAGAGTGTGAGAGAGGGAGAAAGTGTGAGAGACGGAGACAGTGTGGGAGAGGGAGAGAGTGTGAGAGAGGGAGAGAGTGTGAGAGAGTGTGAGAGAGGGAGACAGTGTGGGAGAGGGACAGAGTGTCAGAGAGGGAGAGAGTGTGGGAGGCAGTGTGGGAGAGGCAGAGAGTGTGAGAGTGGGAGGGATTGTTGAGAGGGAGAGAGTGTGAGCGAGGGAGAGAGTGTGAGAGAGGGAGAGAGTGTGAGGGGGAGAGCGTGTGGGAGAGGGAGAGAGTGTGAGAGAGGGAGAGAGTGTGAGAGTGGGAGGTAGTGTGGGAGAGGGAGAGAGTGTGAGAGGGGGGCAGAGTGTGAGAGAGGGAGACAGTGTGGGAGAGGGAGAGAGTGTCAGAGAGGGAGTCAGTGTGAGATAGGGAGGGTGAGAGAGGGAGGGTGAGAGAGTGAGAGAGTGTGAGAGTGTGAGACACTGTGAGAGAGGGAGGGAGTGTGAGAGGGGGACAGAATGTGATAGAGGGAGAGAGTGTCAGAGAGGGAGAAAGTGTGAGAGAGGGAGAGAGTGTGAGAGAGGGAGAAAGTGTGAGAGACGGAGACAGTGTGGGAGAGGGAGAGAGTGTGAGAGAGGGAGAGAGTGTGAGAGAGTGTGAGAGAGGGAGACAGTGTGGGAGAGGGACAGAATTTGAGAGAGGGAGAGAGTGTGGGAGGCAGTGTGGGAGAGGCAGAGAGTTTGGAGTGGGAGGGATTGTTGAGAGGGAGAGAGTGTGAGCGAGGGTGAGAGTGTGAGAGAGGGAGAGAGTGTGAGAGGGTGAGAGCGTGTGGGAGAGGGAGAGAGTGTGAGAGATGGAGAGAGTGTGAGAGTGGGAGGTAGTGTGGGAGAGGGAGAGAGTGTGAGAGGGGGACAGAGTGTGAGAGAGGGAGACAGTGTGGGAGAGGGAGAGAGTGTCAGAGAGGGAGACAGTGTGAGTGAGGGAGAGAGTATGAGGGATTGTTGAGAGGGAGAGAGTGTGAGCGAGGGAGAGAGTGTGAGAGAGGGAGACAGTCTGGGAGAGGGAGAGAGTGTGAGAGAGGGAGACAGTGTGAGAGCTGGTGACAGTGTGGGAGAGGGAGAGAGTGTGAGAGTGGGTGACAGTGTGGGAGAGGGAGAGAGTGTGAGAGAGGGAGAGAGTGTGAGAGTGGGTGACTGTGTGAGAGAGGGAGAGAGAGGGAGAGTGGGTGACAGTGTGAGAGAGGGAGAGAGTGTGAGCGAGGGAGGGAGTGTGAGAGTGGGAGACAGTGTGGGAGAGGTAGAGAGTGTGAGAGTGGGAGGCAGTGTGGGAGAGGGAGTGAGTGTGAGAGTGGGAGGCAGTGTAGGAGAGGGAGAGAGTGTGAGAGTGGGAGGCAGCGTGGGAGAGGGAGAGAGTGTGAGAGTGGGAGGCAGTGTGGGAGAGGGACAGAGTGTGAGACTGGGTGACAGTGTGGGAGAGGGAGAGAGTGTGAGAGAGGGAGAGAGTGTGAGAGTGGGTGACAGTGTGAGAGAGGGAGTGAGAGGGAGAGTGGGTGACAGTGTGGGAGAGGGAGAGTGTGTGAGAGTGGGAGACAGTGTGGGAGAGGGAGAGAGTGTGAGAGTGGGAGGCAGTGTGGGAGAAGGAGAGAGTGTGAGAGTGGGAGGCAGTGTGAGAGAGGGAGAGAGTGTGAGAGTGGGAGGCAGTGTGGGAGAGGGAGACAGTGTGAGAGTTGGTGACAGTGTGGGAGAGGGAGACAGTGTGAGAGTGGGAGAGAGTGTGAGAGAGGGAGACAGTGTGAGAGAGGGAGACAGTGTGAGAGTGGGAGGCAGTGTGGGAGAGGGAGAGAGTGTGAGAGTGGGAGAGAGTGTGGGAGAGGGAGAGAGTGTGAGAGTGGGAGAGAGTGTGGGAGAGGGAGATAGTGTGAGAGTGGGTGACAGTGTGGGAGAGGGAGAGAGTGTGAGAGAGGGAGACAGTGTGAGAGTGGGAGGCAGTGTGGGAGAGGGAGAGAGTGTGAGAGTGGGAGGCAGTGTGGGAGAGGGAGACAGTGTGAGAGTGGGAGGCAGTGTGGGAGAGGGAGACAGTGTGAGAGTGGGTGACAGTGTGGGAGAAGGAGAGATTGTGAGATTGGGTGACAGTGTGGGAGAGGGAGAGAGTGTGAGAGAGGGAGACAGTGTGAGAGTGGGTGGCAGTGTGGGAGAGGGAGAGAGTGTGAGAGAGGGAGAGCGTGAGACACTGTGAGAGATGAAGGGAGTGTGAGAGAGAGAGAGAGTGAGAGAGGGAGAAAGCGTGGGAGAGGGATAGAGTGTGAGAGAGGGATGGATTGATGAGAGGGAGAGAGTGTGAGGGAGGGAGAGAGTGTGAGAGAGGGAGAGAGTGTGGGAGAGGGAGAGAGTCTGAGAGAGGGAGGGATTGTTGAGAGGGAGAGAGTGTAAGCGAGGGAAAGAGTGTGAGAGTAGGTGACAATGTGAGATGGAGAGACTGTGAGAGAGGGAGACAGTGTGAGAGAGGGAGAGAGTGTAAGCGAGGGAAAGAGTGTGAGAGTAGGTGACAATGTGAGAGGGAGAGACTGTGAGAGAGGGAGACAGTGTGAGAGAGGGAGAGAGTGTGAGAGAGGGAGACAGGGTGAGAGAGGGAGACAGTGTGGGAGAGGGAGAGAGTGTGAGAGTGGGTGACAGTGTGGGAGAGGGAGAGAGTGTGAGAGTGGGAGGGATTGTTGAGAGGGAGAGAGTGTGAGCGAGGGAGAGAGTGTGAGAGAGGGATAGTGTGAGAGAGTGAGGGTGAGGGAGGGAGAGAGTGCAAGGGAGAGATAGAGTGTGAGGGAGTGTTCTTGGAGATATGGGAAACTGGCTACCATGTGGGAAACACAATCCGGATTAATACATTTGCTGAGTAAACAAACTTGTTCCTAAATTATAAAATCAGATCCTGGATGAAGTAAATGTCCTCCATGCAGTATTGCACCATTTAAGTTGTGAATAACTGACAGAGTGTGATAGGTCAGTTATTGTGCAGAGCTGGAATAGAACTTGTCTTTCCCCAGTCAGAGGCCAGAAAGCAAACACGTGGCACAGCCGCTTTTAAAAATAATTGTAAAGCAACCTGAAAAAAGATAGACCTCCCTCTAATGATTAAATGTGCGTCTGCTTTTATTGGGAGCAACACAGATGTTTTCAATATTAAAGCACAGGCAGCGCCCAGGGTCAGACAGATTGGAACTTACAATGAAGTTGATGCTGTGAAGTAAGCATTGAGCTAAAGCGGACGCTGGGTTCACACATGGACACGGTGAATAGAAAGGATTACAGTGAGAATACTCGCGGTGCGGGGGAACTTGGAGGGAACCTGCAGGTGTTGGTCCCATCATCTCCCAGCCAGACCACTTCCAAAGCCTTTAAAATGCGTGAAGTCCCGAAGGAGGACATTCATTCCTGGGGCTGGTTTAGCACACTGGGATAAATCGCTGGCTTTTAAAGCAGAGCAAGGCAGGCCAGCAGCACGGTTCAATTCCCGTACCAGCCTCCCCGAACAGGCGCCGGAATGTGGCGACTAGGGGCTTTTCACTGTAACTTCATTTGAAGCCTACTTGTGACAGTAAGCGATTTTCATTTCATTTCATTCCGTTTCATTTCATTCCGTTTGACCTCAGCGGCTCTGTAGATGAGCAGATGATTCAATCCGACTGCACCGCCCTTTCCCTGGAGACATACATTTGATTTCTGTCACTCCTACCATTCCCTGTGAAACCACTGTTGTATCTGCCGGCACCAGTGTCCCGGGCCGTGCAGACCAGATCAGAACCACTCGCTGTGTGGATCGTTTAGAAGCAGTTTTCCCTTCGGGATGATTGGATTGGCTGGGGCTGGGTTATTGGGAATAAAAGACGATGATGTGAGATTCGTTCCACACATTTAAGATGATATTAGTTTGGGATAATCTGGATGTAAATGAACTATTTCCATGAACAATATAAATATCTGTGGGAAAGATGTAACTGAAATATATGATCGTGCAGCTACATTCATCAGCGAGTATTGCAGAGCCGGAGCTGATAACAAATGGCAACATGGGGAGACTACACGGTCACTCACACCTCCTCCACCATTCAATTTAATCACTGCTCAGCTTCTGCCTCAATGTCATTTCCCGCTTGTTCCTCACATCCTTTCATTACCTCATTTTCTGTATTCCCAATAAAAGCAGACGCACATTTAATCATTAGAGGGAGGTCTATCTTTTTTCAGGTTGCTTTACAATTATTTTTAAAAGCGGCTGTGCCACGTGTTTGCTTTCTGGCCTCTGACTGGGGAAGGACAAGTTCTATTCCAGCTCTGCACAATAACTGACCTATCACACTCTGTCAGTTATTCACAACTTAAATGGTGCAAAACAGTCAGTGCAGGGATCCCCTGGGGTCGTTCCCCTGAGAAACAAGTATACCGCTTTGGATACTTGTGGGGGGGGGGGACTTACCAGGGGTAAGCCATGGGGTACGGGCCTCTGGCACGGAGTCTGTCCCTGTTGCTCAAAAGGGAAGGGGGGAGAGGAGCAGAGCATTAGTAATTGGGGACTCTATAGTCAGGGGCACAGATAGGAGATTTTGTGGGAGCGTGAGAGACTCACGTTTGGTATGTTGCCTCCCAGGTGCAAGGGTACGTGATGTCTCGGATCGTGTTTTCCGGGTCCTTAAGGGGGAGGGGAGCAGCCCCAAGTCGTGGTCCACATTGGCACTAACGACATAGGTAGGAAAGGGGATAAGGATGTCAGGCAGGCTTTCAGGGAGCTAGGATGGAAGCTCAGAACTAGAACAAACAGAGTTGTTATCTCTGGGTTGTTGCCCGTGCCACGTGATAGTGAGATGAGGAATAGGGAGAGAGAGCAATTAAACACGTGGCTACAGGGCTGGTGCAGGCGGGAGGGATTCAGATTTCTGGATAACTGGGGCTCTTTCTGGGGAAGGTGGGACCTCTACAGACAGGATGGTCTACATCTGAACCTGCGGGGCACAAATATCCTGGGGGGGGAGATTTGTTAGTGCTCTTTGGGGGGTTTAAACTAATGCACCAGGGGCATGGGAACCTGGATTGTAGTTTTAGGGTAAGGGAGAATGAGAGTATAGAGGTCAGGAGCTCAGATTTGACGTCGCAGGAGGGGGCCGGTGTTCAGGTAGGTGGTTTGACGTGTGTCTACTTCAATGCCAGGAGTATACGAAATAAGGTAGGGGAACTGGCAGCATGGGTTGGTACCTGGGACTTCGATGTTGTGGCCATTTCGGAGACATGGATAGAGCAGGGACAGGAATGGATGTTGCAGGTTCCGGGGTTTAGGTGTTTTAGTAAGCTCAGAGAAGGAGGCAAAAGAGGGGGAGGTGTGGCGCTGCTAGTCAAGAGCAGTATTACGGTGGCGGAGAGGATGCTAGATGGGGACTCATCTTCCGAGGTAGTATGGGCTGAGGTTAGAAACATGAAAGGAGAGGTCACACTGTTGGGAGTCTTCTATCGGCCTTCAAATAGTTCTAGGGATGTAGAGGAAAGGATGGCGAGGATGATCCTGGATAAGAGCGAAAGTAACAGGGTAGTTATTATGGGAGACTTTAACTTTCCAAATATTGACTGGAAAAGATATAGTTCGAGTACATTAGATGGGTCGTTTTTTGTACAGTGTGTGCAGGAGGGTTTCCTGACACAGTTTGTTGACAGGCCAACGAGAGGCGAGGCCACATTGGATTTGGTTTTGGGTAATGAACCAGGCCAGGTGTTGGATTTGGAGGTAGGTGAGCACTTTGGGGACAGTGACCACAATTCGGTGACGTTTACGTTAAGGATGGAAAGGAATAAGTATACACCGCAGGGCAAGAGTTATAGCTGGGGAAGGGCAATTATGATACCATTAGACGTGACTTGTGGGGGGGGGGGGGGGGGGGATAAGGTGGAGAAGTAGACTGCAAGTGTTGGGCACACTGGACAAGTGGGGCTTGTTCAAGGATCAGCTACTGCGTGTTCTTGATAAGTATGTACCGGTCAGTCAGGGAGGAAGGTGCCGAGCGAGGGAACCGTGGTTTACCAAAGAAGTGGAATCTCTTGTTAAGAGGAAGAAGGAGGCCTATGTGAAGATGAGGTGTGAAGTTTCAGTTGGGGCGATGGATAGTTACAAGGTAGCGAGGAAGGATCTAAAGAGAGAGCTAAGACGAGCAAGGAGGGGACATGAGAAGTATTTGGCAGGAAGGATCAAGGAAAACCCAAAAGCTTTCTATAGGTATGTCAGGAATAAGCGAATGACTCGGGAAAGAGTAGGACCAGTCAAGGACAGGGATGGGAAGTTGTGTGTAGAGTCTGAAGAGATAGGCGAGATACTAAATGAATATTTTTCGTCAGTATTCACTCAAGAAAAAGATAATGTTGTGGAGGAGAATGCTGAGCTCCAGGTAAATAGATTAGATGGCATTGAGGTACGTAGGGAAGAGGTGTTGGCAAGTCTGGACAGGCTGAAAATAGATAAGTCCCCGGGACCTGATGGGATTTATCCTAGGATTCTCTGGGAGGCCAGGGAAGAGATTGCTGGACCATTGGCTTTGATTTTTATGTCATCATTGGCTACAGGAATAGTGCCAGAGGACTGGAGGATAGCAAATGTGGTGCCTTTTTTCAAAAAGGGGAGCAGAGACAACCCCGGCAACTATAGACCGGTGAGCCTCACGTCTGTAGTGGTTAAAGTCTTGGAGGGGATTATAAGAGACAAGTTTTATAATCATCTAGATAGGAATAATATGGTCAGGGATAGTCAGCATGGCTTTGTGAAGGGTAGGTCATGCCTCACAAACCTTATCGAGTTCTTTGAGAAGGTGACTGAACAGGCAGACGAGGGTAGAGCAGTTGATGTGGTGTATATGGATTTCAGCAAAGCGTTTGATAAGGTTCCCCACGGTAGGCTATTGCAGAAAATACGGAGGCTGGGGATTGAGGGTGATTTAGAGATGTGGATCAGAAATTGGCTAGCTGAAAGAAGACAGAGGGTGGTGGTTGATGGGAAATGTTCAGAATGGAGTTCTGTCACAAGTGGAGTACCACAAGGATCTGTTCTGGGGCCGTTGCTGTTTGTCATTTTTATCAACGACCTAGAGGAAGGCGCAGAAGGGTGGGTGAGTAAATTTGCAGATGATACTAAAGTCGGTGGTGTTGTCGATAGTGTGGAAGGAAGTAGCAGGTTACAGAGGGATATAGATAAGCTGCAGTGCTGGGCTGAGAGGTGCCAAATGGAGATTAATGTAGAGAAGTGTGAGGTGATTCACTTTGGAAGGAATAACAGGAATGTGGAATATTTGGCTAATGGAAAAGTTCTTGAAAGTGTGGATGAGCAGAGGGATCTAGGTGTCCATGTACATAGATCCCTGAAAGTTGCCACCCAGGTTGATAGGGTGGTGAAGAAGGCCTATGGAGTGTTGGCCTTTATTGGTAGAGGGATTGAGTTCCGGAGTCAGGAGGTCATGTTGCAGCTGTACAGAACTCTGGTACGGCCGCATTTGGAGTATTGCGTACAGTTCTGGTCACCGCATTATAGGAAGGACGTGGAGGCTTTGGAACGGGTGCAGAGGAGATTTACCAGGATGTTGCCTGGTATGGAGGGAAAATCTTACGAGGAAAGTCTGATGGACTTGAGGTTGTTTTCGTTAGAGAGAAGAAGGTTAAGAGGAGACTTAATAGAGGCATACAAAATGATCAGTGGGTTAGATAGGGTGGACAGTGAGAGCCTTCTCCCGCGGATGGAAATGGCTAGCACGAGGGGACATAGCCTTAAACTGAGGGGTAATAGATATAGGATAGAGGTCAGAGGTAGGTTCTTTACGCAAAGAGTAGTGAGGCCGTGGAATGCCCTACCTGCTACAGTAGTGAACTCGCCAACATTGAGGGCATTTAAAAGTTTATTTGATAAACATATGGATGATAATGGTATAGTGTAGGTTAGATGGCTTTTGTTTCGGTGCAACATCGTGGGCCGAAGGGCCTGTACTGCGCTGTATTGTTCTATGTTCTATGTTCTGTAAGAATAATGGAGGCTGACACCCAAAGCAACATTTCAAACCGAGTTGGACATTGACGGCCATAAGACCATAAGACACAGGAGCTGAACTTGGTCACTCGGCCAGGCGAGCCTGCTCATTCAATCATGGCTGATATGTTTATCACCCTCATTCTCCTACCTTCTCACCTTCTCCCCAGAACCCCTGACCTCCTTATTAACCAAGAACCTATCTATCTCTGTCTTAAAGACGCTCAGTGATTTGGCCTCCACAGCCTTCTGCGGCAAAGAGTTCCACAGATTCACCACCCTCTGGCTGAATAAATTCCTCCTCAGCTCTGTTTTAAAGCATTGTGCCTTTAGTCTGAGATTGTGTCCTCTGCTTCTAGTTTTTCCTACAAGTGGAAACATCCTCTCCACGTCCACTCTGTCCAGGACTCACAGTATCCTGGAAGTTTCAATAAGATCCCCCCTCATCCTTCGAAACTCCACGAGTACAGACCCAGAGTCCTCAACCGTTCCTCATACGACAAGCTCTTCATACCAGGGATCGTTCCACTGAACCTCCTGTGGACCCTTTCCAAGGGAAGCATGCCCTTCTTCAGATACGGGGCCCAAAACTGCTCACAATACTCCAAATGGGTCTGACCAGAGCCTTATACAGCCTCAGAAATACATCCCTGCTCTTGTACTCTCGCCCTCTCGACATGAATGCTAACATACCCCCCCCCCCCCCCCCCCCCCCCCCCCCCCCCCCACCGCTTCCTCAATACCACCTGTCCAGATCTTTGTATCATCTGCAAACTCAGCAACAGAGCCTTCGGCTCCTTCTTCCAGATCATTAATGTATATTGTGAAAAGTTGTGGTCCCAGCACTGACCCCTGAGGCACACGACGAGACACCGGCTGCCATCCTGAAAAAGACCCCTTTATCCACACTCTCTGCCTCTGCCAGTCAGCCAATTCATTTTCCATCCCAGGATCTTGCCCTGAACACCATGGGCTCTTAACCAATTTAACAGACTGGAATGCGGCACTGTGTCAAAGGCCCTCTGGAAATCTACATAAATCGCATCCACTGGTTCTCCCTTGTCTAACTTCCTTGTCACTTCCTCAAAGAACTCTAACAGATTTGTCAGACATGACCTCCCCTTGACGAAGCCATGCTGACTCAGTCCTATTTTATCCTGCACTTCCAAGTACTCCGCAATCTCATCTTTAATAATGGATCTAAAATCTTACCAATGACCGAAGTCAGGCTAACCGGCCGATAATTTCCCGTCTTCTGCCTCCCTCCCTTCTTAAACAGCGATGCGACATTAGCCACTTTCCAGTCCTCTGGGACCCTTTCTGCCTCCAGTGATTCCTGTAAGATTCCCTCCACTGCCTCCACAAACTCCTCAGCTATCTCTTTTAGAACCCTGGGATGTAGTCCATCCGTCCAGGTCATTCATCCACCTTCAGACCTTTCATTGTGGGCAGAACCTTCTCCTTAGTGATGGCCACGGCCCTCCCCTCTGCCCCCTGGCTCTCCTGGAGCTCTGGCATCCCACTGGTGACTTCCACCGTGAAGACTGATGCAAAGTAACTATACAGCTCGTCTGCCATTTCTTTGTTACCTATTATTACTTCGCCAGTCACATTTTCCAGTGGTCCAATGTCTTTTTTGTCTGTCACCTTTTAAATATTGAAAAGAACATCTCCCTATCTTCTTTTACTTTACTAGCTAGCTTGCCCTCAAATTTCATCTGCTCCTCCTTTATTGCTTTTTCAGTTTTCCTCTGCTCGCTGTTAAAGGCTCCCAATTTTCTGGCATCCCACTATTCCGCGCCACATTGTATGTTTTTTGTTTTGCTGTACTGCTGTCCTTGACTTCCCTCGTGAGCCATGGATTCCTTGTGCTCCCCTTGGCATGTTTCCTCCTCCTTGGGATGAAATTCTGTTGTTCCTCCCGAATAACCCCCCAAAACTGCTGCCATTGCTGTTCCACTGTCTTCCCTGCTAGTCTCCTTTTCCAATCAACTCTGGCCAGCTCCTCCCTCATGCCTTTGTAGTTACCCCTATTTAATTGTAATACTGTTACATCTGACTCCAGCTTCTCCCTCTCAAACTGCAGGGTAAATTCTATCATATTGTGGTCACTGCTCCCTTCGGGTTCCTTCACCTTAAGTTCCCTAATCAAGTCTGCTTCATTACACATCACCAAATCCAGAATTGCCTGTTCCCCAGTCGGCTCTGTCACAGACTGCTCCAAAAAAACATCTCATTCCACAAATTCCATTTCTTGGGATCCACGATCAACCTGATTTTCCTGCATGTTGAAGTCCCCCATGATTATTGTAATATTTCCTTTTTTACATGCCTTTTCTATCTCCTGATTTATTTTTTGCTCCACCTCTTGATTACTGCTCCGAGTCCTGCAAATAAGTCCGATCAGAGTCTTTTTATCGATTCGATTCCTCAACTCTGTCCATAGGGAATCTCTGCCTTCTGATCCTATATCGCTCCTTGCTATCGATTTAACTTCATTCCTTACTCACAATGGAGCCCCGCCTCCTTTACCCATCTGCCTGTCCTTTCGATAGAACACTTGCACATTTTGATCCCAGCCCTGATCACCTTGCAGCCACGTCTCTGTGATTCCAACAACATCGTACCAGCCAATTTCAATGTGCGCAACATGCAAATTCACCTTGTTCCGTACACTGCGCACATTTAGGTCCACCACCCTCAATGCTGCATTGAGCACCTCCCTTCTCACCCTCGGCACCTTTTTTGCTCTGCCTGAGGGTGATGTTGTTCAGGTATTTGTGTTCTCCATTTCCCATTCAGTTATTACACCTGCTCAGCTACCGCTCTGGTTCCCACTCCCTTTCATAGTAGTTTCAATTCTCCCGGGTGACACTAACAAGCCTCCCAGCGAGGATAGTGATGTCCCTCCAGTTTAGAAGCTGCCCGCCCTTCTTGTCCAGGTCCCACATTTCCCGGAATATCGCCCAATGGCCCAGAAATCTGAAACCCTCCCTCCTACACCACCAGTTTAGCCACGAGTTTAGCTGTACTATCCTCTTGTTTCTAGCCTCACTCTCACGTGGCACAGGGAGTAATCCTGAGATTCCAACCCGAGAGGTCCTGCTTTTTAGCTTACTGTCTAACTTCCTGAACTCCTTCTGCAGGGCCTCATCGCTCTTCCTGCCGATGTCGTTAGTACCGATGTGAACTAAGACCTCTGGCTGTTCACCCTCCCTCTTCAGGACGTCCTGTGTTCGTTCAGAGACAACCTTGACCCTGGCACCAGGCAGACAACATACCAACCTGGAGTCTCTTTCCTGTCCACAGAAGCGCCGATCTGTGCCCCTTTCTATAGAGTCCCTGTAACTATCGCTTTCCTGCACTTTACCCTCCCCTGCTGAGTAACAGAGCCAGCTGTGGTGCCACTGTTCTGGCTGCTGTTGTTTTCCCCTGAGATGCTATCCCCCAACTGTATCCAACACAGTTTACCTATTAGAGAGGGGGACAGCCACAGGGGAGTCCAGCGCTGACTGCCTGCCCGTTCCAGCAGTCATCCACCGAACTATCTGCCTGCACCTTAGGTGTGACCACGCCTCCAGAACGTCTACCTATGATGCTTTCCGCCACCTGTATGCTCCTCAGTGCATCCAATTGCTCCTCGAACCGAACCACGCGGTCTGTGTGGAGCTGCCATTGGCTACACCTGCTGCAGACGCAGTTGACCGGAACACTGGAAGCGTCACGGTTCTCCCACATCTCACAGTTAGAGCACTGCACCCTCTGAGTGACATTTATGCACTAGTTAATTCATTCAAAATAATCACTTAAATTATTATCAGATTAAGTTACAATTAACTATATGGTCCTGCGCTGGATTTTCACTGTAAATAAATGTTAAATTCTAATCCCTGCTCTCAGGTTTACTGACTCCTCTGCCCATTTAATGAATTAGTTACTGCAGTTGTATAGAACCTGAATTACATGAGTAACACATGAACAGAATGGGAATACAGGGATACGGACCACAGGAAGCGCAGAAGATTATAGGTCAGATGGGCAGCAAGTTCAGCACAGGCTTGAGGGCCGAAGGGCCAATATAGAATCATAGAATCATAGAAATTTACAGCATGGAAACAGGCCCTTCGGCCCAACCAGTCCATGCCGCCCAGTTTTTACCATTAAGCTAGTCCCAGTTGCCCGCATTTGGCCCATAACCCTCGATACCCATCTTACCCATGTAACTATCTAAATGCTTTTTTAAAATACACAATTGTACCCGCTTCTACTACTACCTCTGGCAGCACATTCCAGACACTCACTACCCTCTGAGTGAAGAAATTACCCTTCTGAATCTCTCCCCTCTCACCTTAAACCTATGCCCTCTAGTTTTAGACTCCCCTACCTTTGGGAAAAGATGTTGACTATCTACCTTATCTATGCCCCTCATTATTTTATAGACCTCTATAAGATCACCCCTAAGCCTCCTACGCTCCAGGGAAAAAAGTCCCAGTCTATCCAGCCTCTCCTTATAACTCAAACCATCAAGTCCCGGTAACATCCTAGTAAATCTTTTCTTCACTCTTTCTAGTTTAATAATATCCTTTCAATAATAGGGTGACCAGAACTGCACACAGTATTCCAAGTGTGGCCGTACCAATGTCTTGTACAACTTCAACAAGACGTCCCAACTCCTGTATTCAATGTTCTGACCAATGAAACCAAGCATGCCGAATGCCTTCTTCACGACCCTGTCCACCTGCGACTCCACCTTCAAGGAGCTATGAACCTGTACTCCTAGATCTCTTTGTTCTATAACTCTCCCCAACGCCATACCATTAACTGTGTAGGTCCTGGCCTGATTCGATCTGCCAAAATGCATCACCTCACATTTATCTAAATTAAACTCCATCTGCCATTCGTCGGCCCACTGGCCTAATTGATCAAGATCCCGTTGCAACCCTAGATAACCTTCTTCACTATCCACTGTGCTACCAATCTTGGTGTCATCTGCAAACTTACTAACCATGCCTCCTAAATTCTCATCCAAATCATTAATATAAATCACAAATAACAGTGGACCCAGCACCGATCCGTGAGGCACACCAGTGGTCACAGGCCTCCAGTTTGAAAAACAACCCTCTACAACCACCCTCTGTCTTCTGTCGTCCAGCCAATTGGCAACCTCACCCTGGATCCCGTGAGCTTTCACATTCTGCAACAACCTACCATGCGGTACCTTGTCAAAGGCTTTGCTAAAGTCCATGTAGACAACGTCTACTGCACTGCCCTCATCTACCTTCTTGGTCACCCCCTCAAAAAACTCAATCAAATTTGTGAGACATAATTTTCCACGCACAAAGCCATGCTGACTGCCCCGAATCAGTCCTTGCCTCTCTAAATGCTTGTAGATCCTTTCTCTCAGAAGACCTTCTAGCAACTTACCTACTACAGACGCTAGGCTCACCGGTCTGTAGTTCCAAGGCTTTTCCCTGCTGCCCTTCTTAAACAAGGGCACAACATTCGCTACTCTCCAATCTTCAGGCACCTCACCTGTGGCTGCTGATGATTCAAATATCTCTGTTAGGGGACCCGCAATTTCCTCCCTAGCCTCCCACAACATCCTGGGTTACATTTCATCAGGTCCCGGGGATTTATCTAACTTGATGCGCTTTAAGACTTCCAGCACCTCCTCCTCTGTAATATGCACACTTCTCAAGACATCACTATTTATTTCCCTTAGTTTCCTAAAATCCATGCCTTTCTCCACGTGAATACCGATGAGAAATATTAATTCATGATCTCACCCAACTCTTGTGGCTCTGCGCATAGATGTCCTTGTTGAACCTTAAGAGGCCCTGCTCTGTCCCTAGTTACTCTTTTTCCCTTTATGTATCTGTAGAAGCTCTTTGGATTCTCCTTTGCATTATTTGCCAAAGCAATTTCATGTCCCCTTTTTGCCCTCCTGATTTCCCTCTGAACTCTATTTCGACAATCTCTATGCTCTTCAAGGGATCCACTTTCTCCCAGTTGTTTATGTACGTCATATGCCTCCTTCTTCTTTTTGACCAGAGTCTCAATATCTCGTGTCATCCAGGGTTCCCTACTTCTACCAGCCTTGCCCTTCACTCTAAAGGGAATGTGCTTACCCTGAACCCTGGTTAACACATTTTTAAAAGCCTCCCATTTACCAGCCGTCCCTTTGCCTGCAACAGTCTCCCCCAATCTACCTCTGAAAGTTCCTGTCTGATACCATCAAAATTGGCCTTGCCCCAATTAAGAATTTTAACTCTTGGGCCAGACCTATCATTCTCCATAGCTATCTTAAAACTAATGGAGTTATGGTCACTTGTCCCAAAGTGATCCCTCACTAACACTTCTGTCACTTGCCCTTCCTTATTTCCCAAAACGAGGTCAAGTTTTGCCCCCTCTCTAGTCGGGCCATCCACATACTGAATGAGAAATTCCTCCTGAATACACTCATCAAATTTCCCTCCATCCAAGCTCCTAATGCTCTGGCTGTCCCAGTCAATGTTGGGAAAGTTAAAGTCCCCTACTGTTACCACCCTATTTTTCTTGCAGCTATCTGTAATCTCCTTACATATTTGCTCCTCAATTTCCCGCTGACTATTTGGGGGCCTGTAGTACAGTCCTACCAAGGTGATCTCTCCCTTCTTATTTTTCAGTTCCACCCATATAGACTCAGTGGGCGAACCCTCGGATATATCCCCTCTAAGTACTGCCGTGATGTTCTCCCTAATCAAAAACGCCACTCCCCCTCCTCTCGAATCTATGTTGAACTTTTATTTGTGCCTTGTTCCTTGTTCTAACTATTTGTATCAGGTATTGCTGAGTCCGGAGACCAAAATCGCAATCAATAGTCTATGTTACAAGTGTTTGTCTTGAACAACGAACACGAGGTAATGGGACTGAGAGACTGGAGGAGATAATCCCACACCTTCCGGGCCAGACAGCGGAAGAGAAGGCATCATGTGTTCAACTATTAATATGATAATAATAATCTTTATTAATAATAAAAATATGTATTGTCACAAGTAGTCCCACATTAACACTACAATGAAGTTACTGTGAAAATCCCCTAGTCGCCACACTCCGGCACCTGTTCGGATACACAGAGGGAGATTTTAGAATGTCCAACTCACCTCACAACAGGTCTTTCGGGACTTGTGGAAGGAAACCGGATCACCCGGAGGAAACCCACGCAGACACGGGGGGAACGTGCAGACTCCACACAGACAGTGACACAAGCCGGGAATCGAACCTGGGACCCCGGAGCTGTGAAGCCAGTGTGCTAACCACTGTGCTATAATGCCGGCCTTAAAATCAGGAATCCTGAAGAATTGGGAGAGTATCGGTATCACGGCTATGGATCTGCTGTGTAATACTGAGAAATAAATCACCAAGGCCATGGCAGGGTTTGATTCTCCTCCAATCCGTCAGCTCCAATCTTAACCATCACATTAGCCCCCGGCATCGATCAGTCCGTTAAACCTGGGGAACAGACTCCAATTGAGAAATAATGAATGGAAAGAATGGTTGATCACTCTCTTATTGTGAAACAGTCAGTATTTTCCCGAGGAGAAACACTACAGGATACAGAAGGGAACCAAAAGGACCAGTCTCCCCAACAACACCAGCGGGAGTTTGTAGTTATCCAGTTCCAGCAGTCAGATAACCTCAATAATTTAAATAAATATGTGACACAATATATAATTGTTTCTCAGCCATTACTTCCCGGATTCCATTATTTAAATTGCTGGGACGTCTTCAGTAGAAACAGGCAGAGAGATCACAATGTATTCCACCACATAGCAGCGATATGTCTAGTAAATAATGGAATTAAAACCTGAAAGATAATTTCATAGACATTTCTAAATGCATATTATTGTGAAAAGCATAAAGGTTTCTCGACATATTCGCTAATCATTGGACGGAAAATAATTATGTTCCTGGCATGATGATTCTATAGAAAGATAATCACAGTTTAGTTAATTGTGAGCAGAAATGTGCATGTTCAGTTTATTGTGTTATTATAGGAAGGTCAGGAATTACTGACTCTATTTGAAAAAACAATCTCATTATGATTATTGTCTGAACAATATTAATTTACGCCTCTGATTACTGGAATAATCAATCCTTCAATAATCACTTTCAAAGTTGCAATTAAATGTTTTTCATTATTTACTGTGTTCAATGGACTGAAAACGAATGTGATGCTTTCTATCAATATTGTGCAAACATGATGGTGAAATATATGTCATCCTGCCTTCCATCATTGGATTTCAGAGATCATAGAATTCACAGTGCAGAAGGAGGCCATTCGGCCCATCGAGTCTGCACCGGCTCTTGGAAAGAGCACCCTACCCAAGCCCACACCTCCACCCTATCCCCATAACCCAGCAACCCCATCCAACCTAAGAGCAATTTAACGTGTCCAATCCACCTAACCTGCACATCTGTGGGAGACAATCAGAGCACCCGGAGGAAACCCGTGCAGACACGGGGAGAACGTGCAGACTCCGCCCAGAGAGTGATCCCAAGCGGGAATCGAACCTGGGACCCTGGCGCTGTGACTTCATAGTGGTAACCACTGTGCTACCGTGCTGCCCGAGTTGCTCAGTTTTCTTTGGTAGAAACAGGCAGAGAGAATTCTCACACTATTCTGTCATGGCACAACTATGATTAATGGAATTAAATCCTGAGATATAATTGCTGGTATCATGGACATGGGGAATATTTCCCAATACATATTATTGTGGGAAGTTAAAAGATTTATTCATACCGTTAGTGATCAATGGATTAATCAGTATCTTGGCATGATAATTCTCTTGGAAAATGATCATCGGTTTAATGTCCTGTACCCTGTTCTCCGTCCCGCCAGCCCCGTTATCCAGCGCGGCCCATCCACCGCCACAACGGGATTCTCCGTTCCCGCAGCCGGTCATTGAGGTTTCCCGTTGTGGCCTCCCCACGGCGTGGGGAAACCCGCGGACATGGGGGCGCTGCCGGCGAAGGGGAGGATCCTGCCCAGGGAGAATCCCATTGATTGGGATTGTGAGCTGAACAAATGCATTTTTTATTGATGCCTTTATTGTTGTGTGGTCAGGAATTACAGATTCTATTCCACTGATTAACAATCTTCATTTGATTGTGGTCTGACCAGTAATTAGAAACCGCCTGTGATTATTGCAATGAACAATCCTTTGACAATCACAGTGAAAGATGCAATGAAATGTTTTTAGTTATTTGCTGTGTTTAATGGACCGAAAACTAATTTGTTATTTTCTATCAATGTTGCACAAATAATAATTAGTTGTGTCATGCTTGTTGGCCATTGACATAATGAGCTGTTCGCTGATTTAATTCAACCTCGCAATGAATGAATGAGATAATTGTTTATTGGACCAAACAATCAATTCAAGTTCACTCTGATTATTGGGATGAACGATGTCAACAGGTGGTTAATCTTCCACAGAAAATAATTAAATAATTCAAGTAAAAATCAGTAGACCCGTCAGAACTTCACCAGTTTAAAAACATTTAATGTTGGGACATTCATTAAAATATCTGAGCCATTTTAACAAATAGTTCTTCCATATTCACTTTGATTATTGGGTGTAATGATTAAAAGTTAGTTACTCTAACTCTTGGACTGATGAAGAATTAGCTCTTCACTTTTATGCGAAATCCAAGCAGTATAAAATGTATTGGCCCTCAGGACAATCCCAACGAAAGGACATTTGAAAAGGGACCTGCTGCAGTGACTGATGTTGTCTCCAAATCCCGCAGCCCACTCACCCCTCTCTGGGGTTGGGTGATATCTGGGCTTGGGCGATCTCTGCCGTTCGGTGATATCTGGCGTTGGGTGATCTCTGGGGTTGGGTGATCTCTGGGTTTGGGTGATATCTGGGGTTGGGTGATGTCTGGGGTTGGGTGATATCTGGGGTTGGGTGATATCTGGTGTTGGGTGATGTCTGGGGTTGGGTGATAGCTGGGGCTGGGTGATATGGGGGGGTTGGGTGATCTCTGGGGTTGGGTGATATCTGGGGTTGGGTGGTATCTGGAGTTGGGTGATATCTGGGGTTGGGTGATGTCTGGGGTTGTGTGATATCTGCGGCTGGGTGATATGGGGGGAGGATTGGGTGATCTCTGGGGTTGGGTGATATCTGGAGTTGGGTGATATCTGGAGTTGGGTGATATCTGGGGCTGGGTGATATGGGGGGGGGTTGGGTGATCTCTGGGGGTTGGGTGATCTCTGGGGTTGGGTGATACCTGGGCTTGGGCGATATCTGGGGCTGGGTGATAACTGGGGTTGGGTGATCTCTGGGGTTGGGTGATATCTTGGGTTGGGTGATATCTGGGGTTGGGTGATCTCTGGTGTTGGGTGATATCTGGGGCTGGGTGATATCTGGAGTTGGGTGATATCTGGGGTTGGGTGATCTCTGGGGCTGGGTGATCTCTGGGGTTGGGTGATATCTGGAGTTGGGTGATTCTGGGGTTGGGTATTATCTGGGGTTGGGTGATCTCTGGAGTTGGGTGATCTCTGGGGTTGGGTGATTTCTGGGGTTGGGTGATATCGGGGGTTGGGTGATATTTGGAGTTGGGTGATATGTGTAGTTGGGTGATATCGGGGGTTTGGTGGTATCTGGGGTTGGGTGCTATCCGGGGTTGGGTGATCTCTGGGGTTGGGTGATCTCTGGGGTTGGGTGATCTCTGGGGTTGGGTGATAACTGGGTTTGAGTGATCTCTTGGGTTGGGTGATATCTTGGGTTGGGTGATATCTGAGGCTGAGTGATATCTGGGGTTGGGTCATCTCTGGCGTTGAGCGATATCTGGGGTTGGGTGATCTCTGGGGTTGGGTGATCTCTGGGGTTGGGTGATATCTGAGGTTGGGTAATACCGGGGGTTGGGTGATATTTGGGGTTGGGTGATATCTGTAGTTGGGTGATATCGGGGGTTGGGTGATATCTGGGCTGGGAGCTATCCCGGGTTGGGTAATCTCTGGGGTTGGGTGATCTCTGGGGTTGGGTGATCTCGGTGGTTGGGTGATATCTGGGGTTGAGTGATCTTTGGGGTTTGGTGATATCGGGGGTTGTGTGATCTCTGGGGTTGAGTGATATCTGGGGCTGGGTGATATCTGGGGTTGGGTGATATCTGGGGCTGGGTGATCTCTGCGGCTGGGTGATATCTTGGGCTGGGTGATATCTGGGGCTGGGTGATCTCTGCGGCTGGGTGATATCTGGGGCTGGGTGATATCAGGGGTTGGTTGATATCTGGGATTGGGTGATATCGCGGGGGTGGGGGGCTTCGGTGATATCCGTTGGGTGCTGATATCTGTTCTGCGGTAATGTTTGCCGGGGCATGAATTCAAGACTGGATTCATATCCGGGGGGGGGGGTGCTATAATAAAATTAATAATCCCTTGTCACAAGTATATTTCACTGATGTCACTGTGAAAAGCCCCTAGTCGCCATAGTCCGGCGCTTGTTGTGGAGGCCGGCACGGGAATTCGTCCCGCGCTGCTGGCATTGTTCTGCATTGCAAGCCAGCTATTTAGCCCACTGTGCTAAACCAGCCCCTGTTGGGCTGTTTAGGATGGGGGTGGGGTGTCATCGGGCGGGATGATACCTGGCTGGGCGCATCAGGGGGTTGTTGGGCATTTCCGGTGGTTAATATCGAGGGTGGGACCAATGAGTAGAATCATAGCATCAACAGTGCACAAGGAGGCTATTCGGCCCATCAAGTCTGCACGAGCCCTTACAAGAGCGTCTCATCTAAGCTCCCACCTCTGCCCCATCCCCGTAACCCAGTAACCCCCCTGGGGATGTATCGGGGAGGGGGTGATGTCGGGGAGGGGGAGATATCGGGGAGCGGGTGATATTGAGGAGGGGGTGATATCGGGGAGGGAGTAGTACTGGGGAGGGGGTGATATCGGGGAGGGGGTGATATCGGGGAGGGGGATAATCGAGGAAGGGGGTGATATCGGGGAGGGGGTGATATCGGGGAGGGGGAGATATCAGGGTGGGGTGATATTGGGGAGGGGGTGATATTGGGCAGGGGGTGATATCGGGGAGGGGGTGATATCGGGGTGGGGGTGATATCGGGGAGGGGGTGATATCGGGGAGGGGGTGATATCGGGGAGTGGGTGATATCGGGGAAGGGGTGATATCTGGGAGGGGGTGATATCTGGGACGGGCTGATATCGGTGAGAGGGTGATATCGGGGAGGGAGTGATATCTGGGAGGGGGTGATATCTGGGACGGGTTGATATCGGTGAGGGTGTGATATCGGGGAGGGGGTGATATCGGGGAGGGGATGGTATCGGGGTTGGGTTGATATCGGGGTGGGGGGTGATATTGAGGATGGAGTGATATCGGGAGGGAGTGGTATTGGGGAGAGGGGTGATATCGGGGAAGGGGTGATATCGGGAGGAGGGGGTGATATCGGGAAGGGTGTGATATCGGGGAGTGGGTGATATCGGGGATGGGGTGATATCGGTGGGGGAGTGATATCGGGTAGGGGGTGATATCGGGGAGGGGGTGATATCGGGGTGGGGGTGATATCGGGGTGGGGGTGATATCGGGGTGGTGGTGATATCGGGGAGGGGATGACATCGGGGAGGGGGTGATATCGGGGAGGGGGTGATATCGGGGTGGGGGTGATATCAGGGAGGGGGTGATAACGGGGAGGGGATGATATCGGGGTTGGGTTGATATCGGGTGGGGGGTGATATTGAGGATGGAGTGATATCGGGAGGGAGTGGTATTGGGGAGAGGGGTGATATCGGGGAGGGGGTGATATCGGGAGGAGGGGGTGGTATCGGGAGGGGGGGTGATATCGGGGAGTGGGTGATATCGGGGAGGGGGTGATATCGGTGGGGGAGTGATATCGGGTAGGGGGTGATATCGGGGAGGGGGTGATATCGGGGAGGGGGTGATATCGGGGTGGGGGTGATATCGTGGCGGGGGTGATATCGGGAAGGGTGTGATATCTGGCAGGGGTGATATCGGGGAGGGGGTGATATCAGGGGGGGGGATATATCTGGGAGGGGGTGATATCGGGGAGGGGATGATATCTGGGAGGGGTGATATCTGGGACGGGCTGATATCGGTGAGGGAGTGATATCTGGGAGGGGGTGATATCTGGGACGGGCTGATATCGGCGAGGGGGTGATATCTGGGAGGGAGTGATATCTGGGACGGGCTGATGTCGGGGAGGGGGTGATATCGGGGAGGGAGTCATATCTGGGAGGGGGTAATATCTGGGACGGGCTGATATCGGTGAGGGGGTGATATCGGGGAGGGGGTGATATCGGGGAATGGGTGATATCGGGGAGGGTGTGATATCTGGGACTGGCTGATATCGGGGAGGGAGTGATATCTGGGAGGGGGTGATATCTGGGATGGGCTGATATCGGGGAGGGGGTGATATCGGGGAGGGGGTGATATCGGGGAATGGGTGATATCGGGGAGGGTGTGATATCTGGGACGGGCTTATATCGGGGAGGGGGTGATATCTGGGAGGGGGTGATATCTGGGACGTGCTGATATCGGTGAGGGGGTGATATCGGGGAGGGGGTGATATCGGGGAATGGGTGATATCGGGGAGGGTGTGATATCTCGGACGGGCTTATATCGGGGAGGGGGTGATATCTGGGAGGGGGTGATATCTGGGATGGGCTGATATCGGGGAGGGGGTGACATCGGGGAGGGAGTGATATCGGGGAGGGGGTGATATCTGGGAGGGGGTGAAATCGGGGAGTGGGTGATATCGGGGAGGGGGTGATATCTGGGACGGGCTGATATCGGTGAGGGGGTGATATCGAGGAGGGGGTGATATCGGGGAGGGGGTGATATCGGGGAGTGGGTGATATCGGGGAGGGGGTGATATCGGGGTGGGGGTGATATCGGGGAGGGGGTGATTTCGGCGAGGGGGTGATATCGGGGAGGGGATGATATCGGGGAGGGGGTGATATCGGGGAGCGGGTGATATCGGTGAGGGGGTGATATCGGGGAGGGGGTGATATCGGAGAATGGGTGATATCGGGGAGGGTGTGATATCTGGGACTGGCTGATATCGGGGAGGGGGTGATATCTGGGAGGGGCTGATATCTGGGACGGGCTGATATCGGTGAGGGGGTGATATCGGGGAGGGGGTGATATCGGGGAATGGGTGATATCGGGGAGGGGGTGATATCTGGGACGTGCTGATATCGGTGAGGGGGTGATATCGGGGAGGGGGTGATATCGGGGAATGGGTGATATCGGGGAGGGTGTGATATCTGGGACCGGCTTATATCGGGGAGGGGGTGATATCTGGGAGGGGGTGATATCTGGGATGGGCTGCTTTCGGGGAGGGGGTGACATCGGGGAGGGAGTGATATCGGGGAGGGGGTGATATCGGGGAGGGGGTGAAATCGGGGAGTGGGTGATATCGGGGAGGGAGTGTTATCTGGGACAGGCTGATATCGGTGAGGGGGTGATATCGGGGAGGGGGTGATATCGGGGAGGGGGTGATATCGGGGAGGGGGTGATATCGGGGTGGGGGTGATATCGGGGTTGGGGTGATATCGGGGAGGGGGTGATTTCGGCGAGGGGGTGATATCGGGGAGGGGATGATATCGGGGAGGGGGTGATATCGGGGAGGGGGTGATATCGGGGAGTGGGTGATATCGGGGAAGGGGTGATATCTGGGAGGGGGTGATATCTGGGACGGGCTGATATCGGTGAGAGGGTGATATCGGGGAGGGAGTGATATCTGGGAGGGGGTGATATCTGGGACGGGTTGATATCGGTGAGGGTGTGATATCGGTGAGGGGGTGATATCGGGGAAGGGGTGATATCGGGGAGGGGGTGATATCGGGGTGGGAGTGATATCGGGGTGGGGGTGATATCGGGGTTGGGGTGATATCGGGGAGGGGGTGATTTCGGCGAGGGGGTGATATCGGGGAGGGGATGATATCGGGGAGGGGGTGATATCGGGGAGGGGGTGATATCGGGGAGTGGGTGATATCGGGGAAGGGGTGATATCTGGGAGGGGGTGATATCTGGGACGGGCTGATATCGGTGAGAGGGTGATATCGGGGAGGGAGTGATATCTGGGAGGGGGTGATATCTGGGACGTGTTGATATCGGTGAGGGTGTGATATCGGTGAGGGTGTGATATCGGTGAGGGGGTGATATCGGGGAGGGGGTGATATCGGGGAGGGGGTGATATCGGGGTGGGAGTGATATTGGTGTGGGGGTGATAACGGGGGGGGGAGGGTGATGTCCGGGGAGGGGGCGATATCCGTGGTGGAGTGATATCGGAGCGGGTGTGATATCGGGGAGTGGGTGATATCCGAGGTGGGCGAAGGGGCAGTGCTGTGGTGTCTATTGGGACACAACAATCCCGACGACCCAATGGGGCAAATGGGCAGCAGATGCCGCCACTGCGACTGTGCCACACCCATCCCAGCATGCCCTGCGTGCTGGCGTCAACCATCTTGTATTGCAATAAGAACATAAGAACATAAGAACTAGGCGCAGGAGGAGGCCATCTGGCCCCTCGAGCCTGCTCCACCCTTCAATGAGATCATGGCTGATCTTTTGTGGACTCAGCTCCACTTTCCGGCCCGAACACCATAAACCTGAATCCCTTTATTCTTCAAAAAACTATCTATCTTTATCTTAAAAACATTTAATGAATTAGCCTCTACTGCTTCACTGGGCAAGGAATTCCATAGATTCGCAACCCTTTGGGTGAAGAAGTTCCTCCTAAACTCTGTCCTCTATCTACTTCCCCTTATTTTGAGGCTATGCCCCCCTAGTTCTGCTTTCACCCGCCAGTGGAAACAACCTGCCCGCATCTATCCTATCTATTCCCTTCATAATCTTATATGTTTCTATAAGGTCCCCCCTCATCCTTCTAAATTCCAACGAGTACAGTCCCAGTCTACTCAACCCCTCCTCGTAATCCAACCCTGGGATTAACCGAGTGAATCTCCTCTGCACACCCTCCAGTGCCAGTACGTCCTTTCTCAATTAAGGAGACGAAAACTGAACACAATACTCCAGGTGTGGCCTCACTAACACCTTATACAATTGCAGCATAACCTCCCTAGTCGTAAACTCCATCCAACTAGCAATGAAGGACAAAATTCTATTTGCCTTCTTAATCACCTGTTGCATCTGTCAACCAACCTTTTGCGACTCATGCACTAGCACACCCAGGTCTCTCTGCACAGCAGCATGTTTTAATATTTGATCATTTAAATAATCATCCCTTTTGCTGTTATTCCTACCAAAATGGGTAACCTCACATTTGTCAACATTGTATTCCATCTGCCAGACCCTAGCCCATTCACTTAGCCTGTCCAAATCCCTCTGCAGACTTCCAGTATCCTCTGCACTTTTTGCTTTACCACTTATCTTAGTGTCGTCTGCAAACTTGGACACATTGCCCTTGGTCCCCAACTATAAATCATCTATGTAAATTGTGAACAGCTGTGGGCCCAACACTGATCCCTGAGGGACACCACTAGCTACTGATTGCCAACCAGAGAAACACCCATGAATCCCCACTCTTTGCTTTCTATTAATTAACCAATCCTCTATCCATGCTACTATTTTCCCCTTAATGCCATGCATCTTTATCTTATGCAACAACCTTTTGTGTGGCACCTTGTCAAAGGCTTTCTGGAAATCCAGATATACCACATCCATTGGCTCCCCGTTATCTACCGCACTGGTCATGTCCTCAAAAAATTCCACTAAATTAGTTAGGCACGACCTGCCCTTTATGAACCCATGCTGCGTGTGCCCAATGGGACAATTTCCATCCAGGTGCCTCGCTATTTCTTCCTTGATGATAGATTCCAGCATCTTCCCTACTACCGAAGTTAAGCCCACTGGCCTATAATTATCCGCTTTCTGCCTACCTCCTTTTTTAAACAGTGGTGTCACGTTTGCTAATTTCCAATCCGCCGGGACCACCCCAGAGTCTAGAGAATTTTGGTAAATTATCACTCGTGCATTTTCAATTTCCCTAGCCATCTCTTTCAGCACTCTGGGATGCATTCCATCAGGTCCAGGAGACTTGTCTACCTTTAGCCCCATTAGCTTGCCCATCACTACCTTCTTGGTGATAACAATCCTCTCAAGGTCCTCACCTGTCATAGCCTCCTTTCCATCAGTCACTGGCATGTTATTTGTGTCTTCCACTGTGAAGACCGACCCAAAAAACCTGTTCAGTTCCTCAGCCATTTCCTCATCTCCCATTATTAAATCTCCCTTCTCATCCTCTAAAGGACCAATATTTACCTTCGCCACTCTTTTTTGTTTTATGTATTTGTAAAAACTTTTACAATCTGTTTTAATATTCTGAGCAAGTTTACTCTCATAATCTATCTTATTCTTCTTTATAGCTTTTTTAGTAGCTTTCTGTTGCCCCCTCTTGTGTTGGCAGGGGAGTCTCCCGGCAGCCATCTTCTGTTGCCAGGGGAGACACCCGGCAGCCATCTTCTGTTGCCAGGGGGACGCCCGGCAGCCATCTTGTGTTGCCAGGGAGACTCTCGGTGGCCATCTTGTGTTGGCAGGTGTGTCTTCCGGCAGCCATCTTGTGTTGCCAGAGGAGACGATGTCAGTCAGTGGGTGGCCCGCGCACTGCCTGCTGGGATAGTGACTCTCCCGCACATCCGCACGGACAGCTCTGTGTGAAGACTCCATTGTCTGAAGCATTATTACTGCCATAAGACCCAGAGTCCTCAACCGTTCCTCATACGACAAGCTCGCATCCGCCTCCTGACTCCGGCTTCACGCTCGGTTCTCAAACACCCATTCCCCTTTTCTTGGAGGGTCAGCGGCCTCTGGCGGCAGCGGGACAGCGGCCTCTGGCGGCGGGGGAAGAGCGGCCTCTGGCGGCGGGGGGACAGCGGCCTCTGGCAGCGGGGGGAGAGCGGCCTCTGGCGGCGGGGGAACAGTGGCCTCTGGCGGCGGGGGGACAGTGGCCTTTGACGGGGGGTGGTGGGCAGCGGCCTCAGGCGGGGGGGGACAGCAGCCTCTGGCGGGGGGGGGCAGCGGCCTCTGGCGGTAGAGGGAGGATCAGCGGCCTCTGGCGCTCGGGGGACAGCGGCCTCTGGCGGCGGGGGGAGAGCGGCCTCTGGCGGCGGGAGTACAGCGGCCTCTGGCGGCGGGGGGACAGCGGCCTCTGGCGGCGGGGGGACAGTGGCCTTTGACGGGGGGTGGTGGGCTGCGGCCTCAGGCGGGTGGGACAGCAGCCTCTGGCGGGGGGGCGCAGCGGCCTCTGGCGGCAGAGGGAGGATCAGCGGCCTCTGGCGCTCGGGGGACAGCGGCCTCTGGCGTGGGGGAGGACAGCGGCCTCTGGCGGCAGAGGGAGGATCAGCGGCCTCTGGCGCTCGGGGGACAGCGGCCTCTGGCGGGGGGGGACAGCGGCCTCTGGCGGGGGGGGACAGCGGCCTCTGGCGGCGGGGGGACATTGGCCTTTGACGGGGGTGTGGGCAGCGGCCTCAGGCGGGGGGGGGGGACAGCGGCTTCTGTCGGCGGGGGGACAGCGGCCTTTGGCGGCGGGTGGTGGGACATCGGCCTCTGGCAGCGGGGGGGGACAGCGGCCTCTTGCGGCGGGGGGTGGACAGCGGCCTCTGGCGGCAGAGGGAGGATCAGCGGCCTCTGGCGCTCGGGGGACAGCGGCCTCTGGCGGGGGGGGACAGCGGCCTCTGGCGGGGGGGGGACAGCGGCCTCTGGCGGCGGGGGGACAGTGGCCTTTGACGGGGGGGTGGGCAGCGGCCTCAGGCGGGGGAGGGGACAGCGGCCTCTGGCGGGGGGACAGCGGCCTCTGTCGGCGGAGGGACAGCGGCCTCTGGCGGCGGGTGTGGGGACAGCGGCCTCTGGCGGCGGGGGGACAGCGGCCTCTGGCGGCGGGTGTGGGGACAGCGGCCTCTGGCGGCGGGGGGACAGCGGCCTTTGGCGGCGGGTGGGGGGACATCGGCCTCTGCAGCGGGGGGGACAGCGGCCTCTGGCGGCAGGGAGGACAGCGGCCTCTGGCGGGTGGGGGGACAGCGGCCTCTGGCGGCGGGGGGTGGACAGCGGCCTCTGGCGGCGGGGGGACAGCGGCCTCTGGCGGCAGGGTGGGGGACAGCAGTCTGGCGGCAGGGAGGGGGACAGCGGCCACTGGCAGCGGGGGGACAGCGGCCTCTGGCGGCAGGGAGGGGGACAGCGGCCTCTGGCGGCGGGGGGACCGCGGCCTCTGGCGGCAGGTAGGGGGGCAGCAGCTGGTGAGCAGTGAGTGCGGGTGGGGCTGAGTCTGTCTCTGTCTGTGGCCCTGTCTGTCTCTGTCTCTGTCTGTGTCTCTGCCTGTGTGTCTGTTCTGCCTATGTCTGTGTCTATGTCTCTGTTTGTGTCTCTGTCTGTGTCTCCGTCTGTATCTCTGTCTGTGTCTCTGTGTCTGTCTGTGTTTCTGTCTGTGTCTCTGCGTCTGTCTGTGTCTCTGCCTGTGTCTCCGTCTGTGTCTCTGTCTGCGTCTCTGTCTGTGTATCTGTCTGTGTCTCTGCCTGTGTCTATGTATCTGTTTGTGTCTCTGTCTGTGTCTCCGTCTGTATCTCTGTCTGTGTCTCTGTGTCTGTCTGTGTTTCTGTCTGTGTCTCTGCGTCTGTCTGTGTCTCTGTCTGTGTCTCCGTCTGTGTCTCTGTCTGCGTCTCTGTCTGTGTATCTGTCTGTGTCTCTGCCTGTGTCTGTGTCTCTGTCTGTGTCTCTGTCTGTATATCTGTCTGTGTCTCTGTGTCTCTCAGTGTCTCAGTCTCTGTCTCTGCCTGTGTCTCTGTGTCTGTCTGTGTCTCTGTGTCTGTCTGTGTCTCTGTCTGTGTCTCTGTGTCTGTCTGTGTCTCTGTCTGTGTCTCTGTGTCTGTCTGTGTCCCTGTCTGTGTCTCCGTCAGTGTCTCTTTCTGTGTCTCCGTCTGTGTATCTGTCTGTGTCTCTTCCTGTGTCTGTGTCTCTGTCTGTGTCTCTGTCTGTATCTCTGTCTGTGTCTCTGTGTCTGTCAGTGTCTCAGTCTCTGTCTGTGTCTGTGTCTCTGTGTCTGTCTGTGTCTCTGTCTGTGTCTCCGTCTGTGTCTCTGTCTGTGTATCTGTCTGTGTCTCCGTCTGTGTCTCTGTCTGTGTATCTGTCTGTATCTCTGTCTCTGTGTCCGTCAGTGTCTCAGTCTCTATCTCTGTCTGTGTCTCTGTGTCTGTCTGTATCTCTGTCTGTGTCTCCGTCTGTGTCTCTGTCTGTGTATCTGTCTGGGTCTCTGCCTGTGTCTGTGTCTCTGTCTGTGTCTCTGTCTGTGTCTCTGTCTGTGTCTCTGTGTCTGTCTCTGTCTCTGTCTGTGTCTCTGTCTGGGGCACATTCTGCTGCACAGACTGTGTTTAAGAGTGAGGCACCCACCCAGCTGATCGGCAATGCGGGGAAGCACACACCCAGCTGATCGGCAATGGGGGAAGCACACACCCAGCTGATCGGCAATGCGGGGAAGGACAGACCCAGCTGATCGGCAATGGGGAGAGGCACACACCCAGCTGATCGGCAATGGGGGGGGAAGCACATACCCAGCTGATCGGCAATGGGGGGAAGCACACACCCAGCTGATCGGCAATGCGGGGAAGGACAGACCCAGCTGATCGGCAATGCGGGGAAGCACACACCCAGCTGATCGGCAATGCGGGGAAGCACACTCCCAGCTGATGGGCAATGAGGGGAAGCACACACCCACCAGATCGGCAATGGGGAGAAGGACAGACCCAGCTGATCGGCAATGGGAGGAAGGACAGACCCAGCTGATCGCAATGGGGGGAAGGACACACCCAGCTGATCGGCAATGGGGGGAAGCACACACCCAGCTGATCGGCAATGGGGGGAAGGACACACACAGCTGATCGGCAATGGGGAGAAGGACAGACCAAGCTGATCGGCAATGGGGGGAAGCACAGACCCAGCTGATCGGCAATGGGGGGAAGCACACACCCAGCTGATCGGCAATGCGGTGAAGGACAGACCCAGCTGATCGGCAATGGGGGGAAGGACACACCCAGCTGATCGGCAATGGGGGGAAGGACACACCCAGCTGATCGGCAATGGGGGGAAGCACACACCCCGCTGATTGGCAATGGGGGGAAGGACAGACCGAGCTGATCGGCAATGCGGGGAAGGACACACCCAGCTGATCGGCAATGGGAGGAAGCACACACCCAGCTGATGGGCAATGGGGGGGAAGGACACACCCAGCTGATCGGCAATGGGGGGGAAGCACACACCCAGCTGATCGGCAATGGAGGGAAGCACACACCCAGCTGATCGGCAATGCGGGGAAGCACACACCCAGCTGATCGGCAATGGGGGGAAGGACAGACCCAGCTGATCGGCAATGGGGGGAAGCACAGACCCAGCTGATCGGCAATGGGGGGAAGGACAGACCCAGCTGATCGGCAATGGGGGGAAGGACACACCCACCTGATCATCAATGGGGGGAAGCACACACCCAGCTGATCGGCAATGGGGGGAAGCACACACCCAGCTGATCGGCAATGGGGGGAAGGTCACTCCCAGCTGATCGGCAATGCGGGGAAGCACACACCCAGCTGATCGGCAATGGGGGGAAGCACACACCCAGCTGATCGGCAATGGGGGGAAGGGCACACCCAGCTGATCGGCAATGGGGGGAAGGACACACCCAGCTGATCAGCAATGGGGGAAGCACACACCCAGCTGATCGGCAATGGGGGGAAGGCCACATCCAGCTGATCGGCAATAGGGGGAAGCACACACCCTGCTGATCGGCAATGGGGGGGGGAGAGGACAGTCCCAGCTGATCGGCAATGCGGGGACGCACACACCCAGCTGATCGGCAATGGGGGGAAGCACACGCCCAGCTGATCTGCAATGGGGGGAAGGACACACCCAGCTGATCGGCAATGGGGGGGAAGGACAGACCCAGCTGATCAGCATTGGGGGAGCACACACCCAGCTGATCGGCAATGGGAGGAAGCACACACCCAGCTGATCGGCAATGGGGGGAAGCACACACCCAGCTGATCGGCAATGGGGGGAAGGACCCTCCCAGCTGATCGGCAATGCGGGGACGCACACACCAAGCTGTTCGGCAATGGGGGGAAGGACACATCCAGCTGATCGGCAATGGGGGGAAGCACACACACAGCTGATCGGCCATGCGGGAGTCTCACTGACCCAACCGATCGGCCATGTGGGGAGTCACACTGACCCAGCTGATCGGCCATGGGGGAGTCACACTGACCCAGCTGATCGGCCATGGGGGAGTCACACTGACCCAGCTGATCGGCGATGGGGGAGTCACACTGACACAGCTGTTCGGCCATGGGGGAGTCACACTGATCCAGCTGATCGGCCATGGGGGAGTCACACTGACACAGCTGATCGGCCATGGGGGAGTCACACTGACACAGCTGCTCGGCCATGGGGGAGTCACACTGACACAGCTGATCGGCCATGGGGGAGTCACACTGACACAGCTGATCGGCCATGGGGAAGTCACACAGACCCAGCTGATCGGCCATGGGGGAGTCACACAGACCCAACTGATTGGCCATGGGGGAGTCACACCCACCCACCGACAGTCTCTCCTGGTAATGTAGAACCGTAAATCTCTGTCTGTGTCTCTGTCTGAGTCTGTGTCTCTGTCTATGTCTGTGTCTGTGACTCCGTCTGTGTCTGTGACTGTGTCTGTGTCTCTGTGTCTGCCTGTGTTCCTGTCTCTGTCTGTGTCTCAGCCTGTGTATCTGTCTGTGACTCTGTCTGTGTTTGTGACTCTATGTCTCTGTATCTGTCTGGGTCTGTGAGTCTCTCTGTGTTTCTGTCTGTGTCTGGGTCTCTGTTTGTGCCTCTGTCTGTATTCTTTCTGTGTCTGTGTAGCTGTCTGTGTCTATGTCTGTATCTCTGTCTGTGTCTGTCTGTGTCTCTGTCAGTGTCTGTGTCCCCGTCTGTGTCTCTGTCTGTGTATCTGTCTGTGTCTCTGCCTGTGTCTGTGTCTCTGTCTGTGTCTCTGTCTCTGTCTGTGTCTCTGTCAGTGTCTGTGTCCCCGTCTGTGTCTCTGTCTGTGTATATGTCTGTGTCTCTGCCTGTGACTGTGTCTCTGTCTGTGTCTCTGTCTCTGTTTGTGTCTCTGTCTGTGTCCCTGTCTCTGTCTGTGTCTCTGTCTGTGTCCCTGTCTCTGTCTCTGGCTGTGCCTGTGTCCCCGTCTGTGTCTCTGTCTGTGTATCTGCCTGTGTCTCTGCCTGTATCTGTGTCTCTGTCTGTGTCTCTGTCTCTGTTTGTGTCTCTGTCTGTGTCCCAGTCTCTGTCTGTGTCTCTGTCTGTGTCCCTGTTTGTGTCTCTGTCTGTGTCTCTGTCTCTGTCTGTGTCTCTGTCTGGGACACATTCTGCTGCACATACTGTGATTAAGTGTGCGGCACTCACCCAGCTGATCGGCATTGTGGGAGTCACACACATCCAGCTGATCGGCCATGCGAAGGCACACAAACAGCTGATCGGCAAACGGGGTAGGCACACATCCAGCTGATCGGCCATGGGGGAGTCACACAGACCCAGCTGACGGGCCATGGGGGGAGTCAAGCTGACCCAGCTGATCGGCCATGGGGGAGTCACACTGACCCAGCTAATCGGCCATGGGGGAGTCACACTGACCCAGCTGATCGGCCAGGGGGGAGTCACACTGACCCAGCTGATCGGCCATGGGGGAGTCACACTGACCCAGCTGATCGGCCATGGGGGAGTCACACTGACCCAGCTGATCGGCCATGGGGGAGTCACACCCACCCACCGACAGTCTCTCCTGGTAATGCAGAATGGTAAATCTCTGTCTGTGTCTCTGCCTGTGTCTCTGTCTCTGTCTCTGTCTGTGTCTGTGTCCCTGTCTACGTCTCTGTCTCTGTCTCTGTCTGTGTCTGTGACTCCGTCTGTGTCTCTGTTTGTGTCTGTGTCTAAGCCTGCGTATCTGTCTGTGACTCTGTCTGTGTTTGTGACTCTATGTCTCTGTATCTGTCTGGGTCTGTGAGTCTGTCTGTGCCTCTTTCTGTGGCTGTGTCGGTGACTGTGTTGGTGTCTGTGTCTCTGTGTCTGCCTGTGTTCCTGTCTCTGTCTGTGTCTCAGCCTGTGTATCTGTCTGTGACTCTGTCTGTGTTTGTGACTCTATGTTTCTGTACCTGTCTGAGTCTGTGAGTCTGTCTGCGTTTCTGTCTGTGTCTGTGGCTCTGTCTGTGCCTCTGTCTGTATTTTGTCTGTGCCTGTGTATCTGTCTGTGTCTATGTCTCCGTCTGTGTCTCTGTCTGTGTATCTGTCTGTGTCTCTGCCTGTGTCTGCGTCTCCGTCTGTGTCTCTCTGTCTGTCTGTGTCTCTGTCAGTATCTGTGTCTCCGTCTGTGTCTCTGTCTGTGTCTCTGCCTGTGTCTGTGTCTCTGTCTGTGTCTCTGTCTCTGTTTGTGTTTCTGTCTCTGTCTCTGACTATGTCTCTGTCTGTGTCTGTGACTCCGTCTGTGTATCTGCCTCTGTCTCAGTCTGTGTCTCTGTCTGTGTCCCTGTCTATGTCTATGACGTCGCAGGAGGGGGGCCAGTGTTCAGTTAGGTGGTTTGAAGTGTGACTACTTCAATGCCAGGAGTATACGAAATAAGATAGGGGAACTGGCAGCATGGGTTGGTACCTGGGACTTCGATGTTGTGGCCATTTCGGAGACATGGATAGAGCAGGGACAGGAATTGATGTTGCAGGTTCCGGGGTTTAGGTGTTTTAGTGAGCTCAGAGAAGGAGGCAAAAGAGGGGGAGGGGTGGCATTGTTAGTCAAGAGCAGTATCACGGTGGCGGAGAGGATGCTAGATGGGGACTCTTCTTCCGAGGTAGTATGGGCTGAGTTTCGAAACAGGAAAGGAGAGGTCACTCTGTTGAGAGTTTTCTATAGGCCTCCAAATAGTTCTAGGGATGTAGAGGAAAGGATGGCGAGGATGATCCTGGATAAGAGAGAAAGTAACAGGGTAGTTATTATGGGAGACTTTAACTTTCCAAATATTGACTGGAAAAGATATAGTTCGAGTACAATAGATGGGTCGTTTTTTGTACAGTGTGTGCAGGAGGGTTTCCTGACACAATATGTTGACAGGCCAACAAGAGGCGAGGCCACTTTGGATTTGGTTTTGGGTAATGAGCCTGGCCAGGTGTTGGATTTGGAGGTAGGAGAGTACTTTGGGGACAGTGACCATAATTCGGTGACGTTTACGTTAGTGATGGAAAGAGAGAAGTATACACCGCAGGGCAAGAGTTATAGCTGGGGGAAGGGCAATTATGATGCATTTAGACACGACTGGGGGGGGGGGGGGGAACAGGTTGGAGAAGTAGGCTGCAAGTGCTGGGCACACTGGATAAGTGGAGCTTGTTCAAGGAACAGCTACAGCGTGTTCTGGATAAGTACGTACCGGTCAGACAGGGAGGAAGGTGTCGAGCGAGGGAACCGTGGTTTACCAAAGAATTGGAATCTCTTGTTAAGAGGAAGAAGGAGGCCTATGTGAAGATGAGGTGTGAAGTTTCAGTTGGGGCGGTGGATTGTTACAAGGTAGCGAGGAAGGATCTAAAGAGAGAGCTAAGACGAGCAAGGAGGGGACATGAGAAGTATTTGGCAGGTAGGATCAAGGAAAACTCAAAAGCTTTCTATAGGTATGTCAGGAATAAGCGAATGACTAGGGAAAGAGTAGGACCAGTCAAGGACAGGGATGGGAAGTTGTGTGTGGAGTCAGAAGAGATAGGCGAGATACTAAATGAATATTTTTCGTCAGTATTCACTCAGGAAAAAGAGAATGTTGTGGAGGAGAATGCTGAGCCCCAGGCTATTAGAATAGATGGCATTGAGGTACGTAGGGAAGAGGTGTTGGCAATTCTGGACAGGCTGAAAATAGATAAGTCCCCGGGGCCTGATGGGATTTATCCAAGGATTCTCTGGGAGGCCAGGGAAGAGATTGCTGGACCTTTGGCTTCGATTTTTATGTCATCATTGGCTACAGGAATAGTGCCAGAGGACTGGAGGATAGCAAATGTGGTCCCTTTGTTCAAAAAGTGGAGCAGAGACAATCCCGGCAACTATAGACAGGTGAGCCTCACGTCTGTAGTGGGTAAAGTCTTGGAGGGCATTATAAGTGACAAGATATATAATCATCAAGATAGGAATAATATGATCAGGGATAGTGAGCATGGCTTTGTGAAGGGTAGGTCATGCCTCATAAACCTTATCGAGTTCTTTGAGAAGGTGACTGAACAGGTAGACGAGGGTACAGCAGTAGATGTGGTGTATATGGATTTCAGTAAAACGTTTGATAAGGTTCCCCACGGTAGGCTATTGCAGAAAATACGGAGGCTGGGGCTTGAGGGTGATTTAGAGATGTGGATCAGAAATTGGCTCGCTGAAAGAAGACAGAGGTGGGTGGTTGATGGGAAATGTTCAGAATGGAGTTCAGTTACAAGTGGCGTACCACAAGGATCTGTTCTGGGGCCCTTGCTGTTTGTCATTTTTATCAAAGACCTAGAGGAAGGCGCAGAAGGGTGGGTGCGTAAATTTGCAGACGACACTAAAGTCGGTGGTGTTGTCAACAGTGTGGAAGGATGTAGCAGGTTACAGAGGGACATAGATAAGCTGCAGAGCTGGGCTGAGAGGTGGCAAATGGAGTTTAATGTAGAGAAGTGTGAGGTGATTCACTTTGGAAGCAATAACAGGAATGCGGAATATTTGGCTAATGGTAAAGCTCTTGGAAGTGTGGATGAGCAGAGGGATCTAGGTGTCCATGTACATAGATCCCTGAAAGTTGCCACCCAGGTTGATAGGGTTGTGAAGAAGGCCTATGGAGGGTTGGCCTTTATTGGTAGAGGGATTGAGTTCCGGAGTCAGGAGGTCATGTTGCAGCTGTACAAAACTCTGGTACGGCCGCATTTGGATTATTGCGTACCGTTATAGGAAGGACGTGGAGGCTTTGGAGCGGGTGCAGAGGAGATTTACCAGGATGTTGCCTGGTATGGAGGGAAAATCTTATGAGGAAAGGCTGATGGACTTGAGGTTGTTTTCGTTGGAGAGAAGAAGGTGAAGAGGAGACTTAATAGAGGCATACAAAATGATCAGGGGTTTAGATGGGGTGGACAGTGAGAGCCTTCGCCCGCGGATGGAAATGGCTGGCACGAGGGGACATAGCTTTAAACTGAGGGGTAATAGATATAGGACAGAGGTCAGAGGTAGGTTCTTTACGCAAAGAGTGGTGAGGCCGTGGAATGCCCTACCTGCAACAGTAGTGAAGTCGCCAACATTGAGGGCATTTAAACGTTTATTGGATAACCATATGGATGATAATGGCATAGTGTAGGTTAGATGGCTTTTGTTTCGGTGCAACATCATGGGTGGAAGGGCCTGTACTGCGCTGTATCGTTCTATGTTCTATGTTCTATATCATCATTTACAGTGGTCCCTGGGCAGTTTATGGTTATTTACAGTGGCCCTTCGGTAGTATATCATTATTTACAGAGGTCCCTGGGTAGTATATCATTATTTACAGTGGTCCCTGGGCAGTTTATCATTATTTACAGTGGCCCCTGGGTAGTATATTATTATTAACAGTGATCCCTGCGCAGTTTGTCATTATTTACAGTGGTTCCTGCGCAGTATATCATTATTTGCAGTGGTCCCTGGGCAGTTTATCATTATTTACAGACGTCCCTGGATAGTATATCATTATTCACAGTGGTCCCTGGGTAGTATATCCGTATAAACAGTGGCCCCTGGAAGTGTATCATTATTTACAGTGGTCCCTGTGCAGTACATCATTATTTACAACGGTCCCAGGGTGCAATTTCATTCATACAGATGTCCCTGGACAGTCTATCATTATTCACATTGATCCCTGAGTAGTATTTCATTATTTACAGTGGTCCCTGGATAATATATCATTATTTATAGTGGCCCCTGAGTAGTATATCATTATTTACAGTGGTCCCTGGGTAGTAAATCATTATTCAGTGGTCCTTTGGTGGGATATCATTATTTACCACGGTGCCAGGGTAGAATTTCATTATTTACAGTGGTCCCTGGTAGTATATGACAATTTACAGTGGTCCCTGTGCAGTTTGTCATTAGTTACAGTGGTCCCTATGCAGTTTGTAACTAACTGCATAGTTTAACATTGTTTCAAAAGGTCCCAGGCTAAAATGTCATTATTTACAGTGGTATCTGTGGAGTACATCATTATTTGCAACCGTCCCATGGTGCAATTTCATTTATACGGAGGTCCCTCGATAGTATATCATTAATTACAGTGGACCCTAGGCAGAATATCATTATTTACAGTGGTCCCTGAGTAGTATGTCATTATTTACAGTGGTCCCTGAGTAGTATGTCATTATTTACAGTGGCCATAGATAGTATATCATTATTTATCTTGATCCCTCTGTAGTATGTAATTATTTACAGTGATCCCTGTGCAGAATATCATTATTTCCAGTGATCCCGATGCAGAATATCATTATTTACAGTGGCCATAGATAGTATATCATTATTTACCTTGGTCCTTGTGCAGCATGTAATTATTTACTTTCATTATTTACTGTCATCCTTGTTGGTGGATCATTATTTACTGTGACCCCTGTTCAGTGTATTATTATTTACTGTGATCGCTGGGTAGTAAATCATTATTTACAGTGGTCCCTGGGTAGAATATCATTATTTACAGTGGTCCCTGGGTAGTATATCATTATTTACAGTGGACCTGGGTAGTATATCATTATTGACATTTCCATAGGTAGTATACCATTATTTAACGAGGTCCCTGTGCAGCATGTAATTATTTACCGTGATCATTGGTGGTAGACCATTATCTACTGTGGTTCCTGGTTAATGCATCCTTATTTGCAGTTGTCCCTCTGTAGTATATCATTATTTACCGTGGACCCTGGATAGTGTATCATTATTTACAGTGGTCCCTGGATAGTCTCTCATTATTTACAATGGTCCCTGGGTAGTATGTCCTTATTTTCAGTGGTCCCTGGTCGAATATCATTATTTACAGTTGTCCCTGGATGATATAACATTATTTACAGTAGTTCGTGGGTGGTATAACATTATTTAGAACGGTTCCAGGGTGTAATTTCATTTAATACAGTTGCCTTTGGTTAGTATAACATTATTTACAGTGGTGCCTGTGCAGTATATCATTATTTATAGTAGTCCCTGCGAAATATATCATTATTTACAGTGTTAGAATGCAGAAGATAGAACATACAATGCAGAAGAAGGCCAGTCGGCCCATAGAGTCTGCACCGACCCACTTAAGCTCTCACTTCCACCCTATCCCCATAATCCAATGACCTCTCCTTCCCCTCCTAACATTTTACACACGAAGGGCAATTTATCAGGGCCAAATCCACCTAACCTGCACATCTTTGGAATGTGGGTGGAAACCGGAGCACCCGGAGGAAACCCACGCAGACATGGGGAGAACGTGCAGACTCCGCACAGACAGTGACCCAGCGGGAATCGAACCTGGGACCCTGGTGCTGTGAAGCCACAGGACTATTCACTCATGCTACCGTGCTGCCCTACAGTGTTTCAGTGTAGCATGTAATTAATTACAGAGGTCCCTGTGTAGTACATCACTATTTACAACGATCGCAGGGTGGAAGTTCATTATTTACTGTGCTCCCTGGATCGTATATCATTACTTACAATGGTCCCTGGGTAGTATATCATTCTTTACAGTGGTCCCTGGGTAGTATATCATTATTTACAGTGGTCCCTGGAGAGTATATCATTATTTACACTTGTCCCAGGATAGTATATCATTATTTACAGTGGTCCTGGGTAGTATATCATTACTTACAATGGTCTATGAAGAGTATATCATTATTTACACTGGTCCCTGGATAGTATATCATTATTTACAGTGGACCTAGGTAGCATATCATTACTTACAATGGTCTCTGGAGAGTATATCATTATTTACAGTGGTCCCTGGGTAGAATATCAATATTTACAGTGGTCCCTGGGTCGAATATCATTATTTACA